>NC_060149.1:765962177-766246842 GCF_021461385.2 Schistocerca piceifrons | reverse complement strand
CATAGTAATTGGCGAGATGAAGTTGTAACCTGGCCATAGCAGAAATGAAATTGTTCGTGGTGATGAAATACATTCACAATCCAATTGAAAGTATCATGTGTTGTTACCTATCATATAATCCATTGTCCTAAATCAAATTTTGAAGCCTGCGTCATTGAAATTGTGAATGTCGCTTATATTTTGGAGAGAAGACTGATTGGCCAGTTTCTTATATCATGCCTGTCTCCATTCTTGGGAAGTATAGTAGATTCTTCAAGTGTACGTGTGTGTGTGTATGTGGGGGGGGGGGAGGGGGGGGGCAGTCCTTTGTCTTGATGTACAGGCATTCTGTAAATAACTCTGTAGGTTCATACTATAGTATTTTTCCCTCTAGCTTCAATCACTTCTATTGAAACACCATCTCCTGGTGGCTTCCTCAAATGGCTTTATACAACTCATATGGTGTAACATCCAGGAAATCTTTATTTTCATTATTATCTACCCAAATTTGATTTCACTGAATATAATCTTCTGTCTCATTTTCTTTATTATTAACAATATCAGGAAAGGGATATATTGCCACTCAAAGTAAAGATGACATCATGAGTTGCAGACAAGCATAACAAAAAGACACATTATAGTTTAGTTCTTGGCCAAAGCCTTCTTCAGCAGACAGAGGACACACACACACACACACACACACACACACACACACACACACACACACACACACACACACACACACAAAAAAAAGCAAGCAAGC
This sequence comes from Schistocerca piceifrons, assembly GCF_021461385.2. Classification (NCBI taxonomy): domain Eukaryota; kingdom Metazoa; phylum Arthropoda; class Insecta; order Orthoptera; family Acrididae; genus Schistocerca; species Schistocerca piceifrons. The sequence goes on along the minus strand of NC_060149.1, from coordinate 766,246,100 downwards.
ACAATTCATGCAAACGTGACCACTACTACCACCAGCTCCAACCATAATGGGACTGTCATGTGAAGAGCAATCTGGAGTCAGTGGGATAGTGGGGTATGGGGGGGGGGGGGGGGGGGGGGTGCTGTCTGACAGGGCATGCAGAGCAGTGAAGGGGAAAGGACAGGAAAGTACATTCACAGAGGGTGGCAAACAAAGAGGATGAGGTAATGTGAAAAAGAAGGAGGTGATAGGATGAGGGGGTAGAAACTGTTGGGTGGTGCTTGTGGGACAGTAAGTTACTGTAGGCTGAGGCCTGGTTTGCTATCGTATTGTTTGACCCCTTAACAATCATGTAGAACCACTTGTTAGCTTTAGTTTTCCCATTCTTGTCTTCCCAAAAATTGTTAACCCAGTCTATCATTCTGTGCACTTTTAGTTTGACTTCCTTCTATTAGTTCGATGGATGTAAACTTCTGAGTATTAGTCTTCTGTCTGTATTCCATTTTTGTAGTTGCCAATGGTCAACAGCAACTTCTATGTCCTTTTGGGTGTCAACTAGCCATCATAGTTTGTTTTTTTGCATCCCATTTTCTTTGTACTGCTGTTGCTTCCAGTTGTTTGTTACCAAATTCTTTAGTAAAAGATTTTCCACGTGGTTTTTTTTTCAGTATTTTTTCTATTTTAAATTAGTCTTCCCCTCACTGTGATAGCTGCCTGATTCCATTTTTTTTTCTTTCTTTCATTGTACTTGCATCATGTTTTGCTGTTTACATTAGCAGGAATCTTAGGTAAATAAGTTGGTGAAGGAGGAAGCAACTTTCTGAAACTTCATACATTCTAACAGTTTTATTTAATTATTAGATGTTGTTGAAAGTACAGTTGAAGAACTAAATGCCTTTTCCTCCATTTGAGCTATCTTTCTTTTCATACTGCAGCTATTCTGTCCATCCAGTAGGCTGTAAGGTATCTGATCATTCTTCCATTTCATAGTAAACTTACACAGACTGCACTATCTGCTTTCAGTTGTCCTGGTGGTCTTATCTCCATCTCTATTTCTTTCTCTGCACCTATTTCCAAGCTTCATTGCCGTCATTTGACCCTGCGATATGATAATCAGGAATCAAAACATTCATATTAAATGTATTCTGTGCCATCTCTATGATTTTTTAGGCTCATTGTTGTAAATTATCAATGTTACAGATGATGACAGTAACCATTTGTTTAGTTGTTATTTAAGTCCTATCACGAAGCAGTGTCTTCGGGGTCTGAAACGAGTCGTGTTATTTATTAACAAGTAGAAGAATCCACTGTGGGCTACTTTTGTAAAGTGTACAACAAAAGATTGTGACTAGTGTTAGTGTACTCACATTAGTGTCCTCTACATTTCATGTAGAGGCCTATGCAAACCTCTTATCTGTAACCACATCTGTAACTCTTTGATGGACATCAATGGATATTAATGTTTCATGTAGGACTTCAGTGCATTCAGAACAATTTTCATATACTGAAGTCCGAATTGGCGGCTATGAAGCTTCGTTGCGAATTTATGGGTGGATGTGCTTCAGTTTCAGCATAATCAAATATAAATTGATTAATTTCTGCATGAAAGAGTGGCATAAAACATTTTTGTTCCTTGTTGATGTTAAACGACTGTTGCTGAGAAAAAATTCATACACAGTTTTTGTAACATTTTACGTATGTATGCCATAATTTAAGGCTATCCGCAGATGGGCCCATCAGTATCCATCCACACAAGCTTTTATATGCAACGTCATTGGTCCCATAATCCAAGATGGCAGAGACTAAGGGAGCAACAACACTGACAGCACAGTCCAGTCAATGGGAAAGTAAAACAAGCAAACACAGAAGCAGAAGGAACGTCAGTGTGGCAGGAACAGTATGGAACAGGAAGGCAGAGGGGCGAGAACAGGGGGCACCCCAGAGGCGTGAGGCGGCTCCAGCTCCACCGTTGACCCATCCTTATCCCCACACCATACAATGGTCATGACACAAGGTGGACACCACCAGGGAAAGAAGACACAAGAAAAAAGGAAACAAAATGGGACAAAAGACCAGACCAAACATAGGGAAAAAGGAAAGGGGAAAGCTGGCCAGCATGGAGGAATGGCTGAAGGCCACCCAAGTCAATGTCGATGCCAACCAAGGAACTTCAATTCTGGAAGGAAATTCAGGTACGTAAATATGGGAAGACAAATTCATGGATCAACCTGGTATAGCCAATACGAAAACAAGAAAGGATGGAAGATCACTGCAGGCAGGAGTACCCTTAGTCACACAAAGTTTATTAGATGGCATGGGCCCCGCTCAAGAGTTTGCCCATGACAGAATGAAAAGAAATTTGATGTAAAGCCAGAAATATGCCTCCGTGGATACCCACATAGCTAGGAATCCAAAGAAGACCAACTGAGCAAGCAGCATGGTCAAGATTGACTAGAAGGTCGTAAATGGCACAGACCAAAGGGGTGACAGGGAAAACAACGGCCCATAGCCTGATGGCCATTCACTGAGTCAAATACAACAAAACTCAGCTGAGGGAGGACAGTTTAATAAAGCAGAGGTCCAGGGAACAGCCATCAGTTCCACAGTAAATACCCCACACATGGCAGGCAAGAGACGTTCTGTGCCAAAAGAAGATGTAAAGGTACATCCCACATGACTGGCAGATTTAGAGCCATTGGTGTAAAAGACAACAGCATGCCAAAACTCCCAGAAGAGTGGACGAAACAAACAACAGAATAACATTTGAGTGATTGAGGAATTCGGACGCCAGAAGAGATCTATCCGAATCTAGTGCCAAGAAACTAACAGAGGGGGGGTGGGGGAGAGTGTTCAGGAGAGATTGTGAGGATCATGACAAAGGGGAAAGATGGAAATTGCAGCAAAAAGAAGTGAGGCAGAACCCAACCAGTAAACCCACCTGAGGGCAGGCAGTGAGCAGGTCATGTACCAAAGCCACAAAAAGAATTTAATGGGAGAGTTGAGCAGGAAAAGAGTGGATAGTAATGGCACAGGAAACCTGGAGCTGGGACCATCAAACCAAAAGGGGGGAGGATCCCAGCATCAACTGGAAGCCTACCGACAGGGCTATTGCAAAAGGCATGGAGGGCCAAACAGATACCACAATGGTGGATCCGTCTAAGAGGAGTACTGTGGAAGGGGCAGCTGAGCCGTGTACTTGACAACCAATGTCCAGATGGGACAGAACTAAGGCCTGATAAAGGCAGAGAAATGTCAAACGATCTGCACCCCAAGAGATGTGGGCCAGGAAGTGAAGGACACAGAGTTTACAGAAACAGCCATTCTTGAAAAACGTGGATATGGGGCAACCAAGTAAGTTGATTGTCAAAAAGAAGACCCAAGGTACAGAAGTGGTGAACCACAGCCAGCTGTCACGTTAGAGCTCCAGATCGGGATTGACGGTAGTACGGCAAGAGAAATGCACCACTTGCAATGTAAGGGACATAACTGAAATCTTGCGAGAGAGTCCACAGATGGCACACTGGAGCTGTCACTCCACAGCTGAATGGGAACTAGCCTAGATACAAAAATTATCCGCAGACAGAATTATGACAAACCGAAGTTCACTTACTATGGAATCTTTTGGAATGTCATTCTCCTGGATTAGTGGAGAGCTGATAACAGTGCCAACCCAAACTGGTAACAACTGGTGGGACAGGAACGGCCAAATAAAGATTGGGATAGGGCCCTGCAGGCTCACTCATGGAGTGTAACTAAGATGTGATTGCACCAAGCAGTGTCATACGCCTTATGGAGATTGAAGAAAATTGCAACAAGATGGTGGAGCAGAGAAAAAGCTCTGCCAAACTGTGATTTTCAATTGAAGCAGATGATCGATCTGAAACCATCCATCCTGACAACCATACTGGTCAGGAGACAAACGGTCTTGCTTGCTCTGTTTAATTAAGTAATGGGCACAGTGCAAATACGTTTAAAGGTTGTAAGTCCAGCAGAGGACAGGTGCTACTTCAGGCATTGCATGGCTCAGTGGCAATCATCGATAGTGATGGTTGTGCTCCACCACCGGAATCAGCCAGCGGAAAAAGGGGCCAATCGAAAGGGGGACAGCAACGTCAGTGGTGCAAATACTCATATTGGACGCGTCACTGATGACTTCATCAATACAAATTGACAAAGAGAGGGTAAAAAAGACCTGGAGGTATAAAGAGGCCAATCAGCTTGATGGAAAGCCCAGTGGGATAAGCTTGCCATCGGGAGGCGGGAAGGGCATGACAGAATCAATAGGAAGTGGTCACTACCACAGAGGTCACCGTGTGGCAATAAGTGTAGTGAAAGGAGAAGGGGTGGGGAAGTGAGCAAAAGATTAATGGCTGAGAAAGTGCCATAAGCAGCATTAATGATACACAGATTGGGGTCCACAAAAACAGATCTATGAGGAGACCCTGGCTGATGAAAAGGCAGACCCCCAGTTATTTGTAATATTTTTAGGTTACTTCATATGTTTATTTGAGGAGAAAAATGGGTGCAGTGAAAAATCCACTGTTCCCTAATTTGGATGCCAATTTTCTATTATTTCATATTAGAGATTTATATCACTTTACTGTTATCAGAGACCAGTATACCTGAAAAATTAAAAGCCTGTTTAATATGAACATTAGTGTTCACCAAAATTTATATCCAACAGTCCAGATATTCTTATAAATTGTAGGAGTGGTGACTAATGAAGATTTATTGTACTTTGGAATTCAAAATCATTTTCCTGTTCTGCTCTCAACTGGCAACCTGTTATAGATTCTTGCACCACGTAATAAAACTCCAGCGTAATCTTAAAAAGTGACCACCTTTCCAATGTGTTTAAATGAGTTACCACAATTTCCTTTTCAGCCAACCTAAGCAAGACCCACATTATCTAGTTTCACTGTAGTTGTAAAGACCCAGTAGAATGTACAGTGACCTTCAGTAACAAGCAGGCTGTACAGAGAATAGATAGTGCCTTCACTTAGACTGAAAACCTCACATACTTCAGTGTCAAGAGATGCTTTTGCTTTAAGAATACTTTCTTGTATTAGTTATGAAAGGTCATGCGGGGAGCATATTTTAGCTAATACACACTCTGTTGTGTACGCTGATCAGCCAGAACACTATGACCACTGTTTTTCTATCATATAAACCTATCCAGGCAATAGCAGCATCAGCTTGTGAGGAATGACTGTTAGTCTGGCACACAGTGCATGTAATATCAGTGAGTGTGCTGTCCCTTTGTAGAATGGGGAAGACATGCAATGTGTCTGGGTTTGACTGAGGAAGGATTGTGATGGCCTGGAAGCTCAGCATGAACATTGTGGAAACTGCATGACTTGTCAGGTGTTTGAGGAGTGCTGTGGTGAGTGTCTTCAATACATGGCGAAACCAAGGTGAAACCACATCCAGACGTCGTGGGGTTGGGCAGCCACCCCTCGTTACAGATGTCAGGTACCATTGGTTGGGCAGACTGATAAAACAGGACAGGCAGCAAACTGTGACACAACGGACATCAGACTTGAATGCTGGTCAGAGTACAAGTGTGTCTGAACATACACTGCACTGGGCGTCCACAGCCAGTGAGCCATGCATGTGCCAATGTTAACACCACAACATCGGCAACTATGACTGAAAAGGACACATGACTATTGGCACTGGACATTAGCGCAGTGGAAGAGCATTGCATGGTCTGACGAATCCTGATACCTTCTTCATCATGCTGATGGAAGGGTATGAATCCATTGTCTTCCAGGGAAACAGCTCCTTTGTCACCTGTACTGTGAGACACAGACAAGCTGGTGGCAGCTCACTTATGGTCTGGGGAACATTCACGTGGGCATCCATGGGCCCAGTGAAGCTCATGCAAGGCACCATGACAGCCAAGGAGTATTGTGCACTGGTTATGGACCACATACACCCCTTCGTAATGATCATGTTTCCCAGAGCAACGGCATTTTTCAAGATAATGCGCCATGTCACAAGGCCTAGAGTGTGATGGAGTGGTTCAAGGAACACAGTGGTGAGTTTCAGTTGATGTTCTGCCCCCCCCCCCCCCAATTCGTCAGATCTGAACCCACCAAACACACCTGGGATTTGATTGAACTTGGCATCAGTGGTCATCGCTCTCCTCTCAGAAATTTACAGGAATTAGGTAACTTGTTTGTGCAGATGTGGTACCAACTCCCTTTCGCAACCTACCAAAGTCTTCCATGCCATGACACATCACTGCTGTTATCTGTGCCAAAGGTGGACATACTGGCTATTAGGTAGGTGATCATAATGTTGTGGCTGATCAGTATATCATGCAACTTTTATTTTTTGAGTGAGTCATTACTATTTTCGTTAAGAACACTGCCCAGAATTGAGTGATTACAATAATGTGTAGAGTAAGTTGGAAACACGTATCACTACCTCTCAATATGTCCTTTCTTTCACATGCTTCATTTTATAGAATTTACTGTCTGACAACAATTTAAAGGTCTACATGCACAATACCAGACACAAGAACGATATCCACCATGAATTAAAACAAATGTAATTAAAGCAAATAAGTATTAAGCTGATGCCAAAATTTCCCCCAGGGGGCTCACAAGTTTGTGTGGCACATGTGGTTCCCCGAGCTATTGCAACCCTATCTTCCTTCCCAGGCTGCATTCTCTTCCCCATGCCCCTCTCTCCCTTTCCTCACTTCTTTCCCTCTCTCAGTGTCCTTGCTTACATTGGCACTGCTGCCCCTTGCAGCATTTTTGGTCTTACAGCCCCTTAAAGCATTTTGTCTCCATAGTGAGCCAACTGGGCAAGGATGCCTAATGTAGATGTGTTGATGTGTAGACTTACCACATCATCCGTCTTTGCCTCAACACTGTTGTCCGTTAACACTATGTGGCTAGCACGTTAGCTAGTTTGTGTGGTGACATTGTTATGTATCCTTTTGGTTGAGCCACCTGGCAACAGAGAGCTCACATTTCTGATACCTGAACTGTTACCTCCCCGCATATTCTTAGGCGTGGTTGCTTGTCATTTTTGAGCAGGGGAACTCACGGCAGTGTCCACTGTGCCAGACAGCCCTTGCTGTGGCTGGGTGTCACCCATGGGTAGAGTTCCTGATTGGAGTGGGTGGTATAAGGGTGTTCACTTTGTGTATGAAGCAGAATGGATCCTTTAATGCTGCTTCTTATGACCCTGCTGCCTTCTCTTCCCTGACTACCCCTCTGGGAGGAGTGCCAGGCTCACCAGCTTGGTGTGAAACCCTTTCCCCACTACATGGTCTGCACCAGGCCTGACAGGGATACTTTCATCGACACCAAGCTGTTATTTTTCATGGAAACTATCAATGACAAATTTGGCGAAGTGGACGCTCTGAGTAAGATGTGGTCAGGTTTGCCATTAATCAAAACTACTACTGCCACACAGTCTGCAGCCCTTCATGCCTGTGACCATCTTGATGGCATTTTGGTGTCCATTACTCATCACCATTCTTGGAGTACGGTTCAGGGTGTCATTTGTCATAGGGTCCTCATCCTTCAAACTAATGAATCTCAGGGCCAGTCTGGAATGGCAGGTTATTCATTTTGCTCGGCATGTTCAGAAAAGCCATAAGGACAATGCCATTGATGCCAGTACCTTTATTGTGCCATTTGAGGGGGATACCTTCATGGAGAAGGTGGAGGTTGTGATTTATAGGTGTGATGTGAAGCCGTACGTTCCTCCCTCACAACCAGAGCTTGACCTCTTGTTTATGGATGTCACCCCGTACTTGGTGATGATGGACGGTGACCTGGCAGCATGACCAACTTAGGTCAATTCGTTTGACACTTTGATCCCAGTTTCACACTTATTCCATGGAGTTGTGATGGATACTACTGTCACCCTCCAGAGTTTCAGTCCCTTATTTCCTTTTACTCCACAGTGTGTGTCATTCTTCAGAAATCTCATTTTACAGATGCTCACTCAATGACTCTTCGTGAGTTCTGTGCTTTCTTTTGGAACTGGATTGATCCTTTGAAGGCTTCCGGTGGTATGGACGTTTTTGGTACATGGATCTTGCAGGCCACCTACGCCTGCTGCCCCGACTGCCCTCCTTCAGCAACTCACACCTCCTTTCCTCCTTGGTGGGGATTTTAATGCCAATCAGCCCTTGTGGGCTTTTATATGCAACGAACTTAATTTAGAGGAGGCGATGAGTTGCAGAAAGGCATAATTAAAATTAATGCTAGAAACATTCAGCTTTGGGTGTAAGGCCTTCAACAGAAGTAGAAAACACACACATGACCACTGTTGTCTCAGGGTGTATTTTTACATGATTTTACATTTTAATGAGTTTTTTATTCTCTGCTGTCGATCCTTGCTCCTTCCATCTGTGCAAATAGTTAAGTTTTCCTATCCCTAGCCAGAACACAGTCCAACATACTTTTCCTGCAGTGTTGCCTACTTCATGGAATCCCCCCAAATGGCCCGATGATCAAATTACCAATATCTGGCTGCAACCCATCTTCCAAAATGACCTTTATTTCTTCAGATTTTGTCAGACCATAGTCCTCACCAATGTAGTCCTGCAAAACCATATAAATCAGACACAAACCACCTTGCACTACCCATTACCCATCCATAAAATTCTGCTCTGCAATCCCAGATTCCCACATTCCAGCTCCCATATTAAAACCCTTTCCCTCCAGGAATTTAGAGCAGCAGTTACGACACCACCATAAAAGTGTCCATTTTATTCATTTCAAACTCCCGCCTTGGACTACCACAATCCACCACCTCTACAAGATCCCTCATCAAACCTCCCCCACATCCTCTCTTAACCCCCAGACGCTGCTTGCAGGTTAACCCCCAAACCCTGATTGCAGGTGTATTACATTTACCAGACCCTCAGAAACTCCCTTCCCACCCTACCAAACCCAGAGCCTAAACAGACCTGCAACACAGGCAGGCACCTGTCCTCCAAAAGTCTCAGGCCCACTGCAGATTCAACCCTTTCCAAAGGCCTTACCTTTTTACCCATTCCCAAATTCATTCATGCTGAGCTTGCAGAAGTCCTTCTGGTGCCCACAGTGCCACTAACCCCATAATTCAGTCTCAATCCAAAACCAATACTGAATCCTTCTTGACTCCATTTAGTCCTCCATCTAACAATGATCCCACCCCCATTGCCCCCAACTTGCCAACATTGCCCATGTTAACTTCCCAGAATTTTCTAACCTTGAACTTTGTCTCACCATCATTCCCCAAATCTGTCAACATGAAAACCAATCTCACATCCACAGAAAGAACCATGATCCGCCATCTAAATACTGATCCAGACCTTATAATTCTCCCTAATAACAAAGGCACCATCACTGTGGTTTTGAACCATAGGGGTTATCTGGTGGAGGGACCCTGCCAGCTATCAGATACATCCACCTGGAAACCCTGCCACCATGACTATTCCTCTATTCCAGAAATCCAGTAGGATCTCCAGCCCCTCTTTAATCTTTAGGTTCATCCCAGATTTCTCCCCTGAGTCTCCCTGCCCCTCCCCCCCCTCTCCCCCACCTTGCCTGTAACCTACCCTCCTATGTAAAAGACATAAACCATTTTCTCTATGAACTCTCCACAGTTCTTGTTTTTTGACCACCTGGCACCTGCTTGTCACTGCCAATGCCACCACCCTCTACTCTACAGTATAACAACTTACCCTCACCCCCTCCCCACACTCGAGCCCCCACATCAAATGATGAAAGGAAAAAGTCTATCACTTACTAAACTCTCACCATTCATGAAGTATACCATGAGACATGATGTTTTAATTTATCAGTTCTTTACTACTGACTCTGTTTTATGACACACAATTCAGGAGATAATATGTCATAAACATTGTGATGTGTGAAGAACTAGCTTTCGCCTCAAGTGGAGCACAACTTTCCAGGTACCATATTAAACCAGTTAATCCATTGTTTCATAATGAAAGGACATAGTGACTTCCGACTAAATTTATGCATAATTTCAAACTTTTCCTAAACCTTTTCTGACTTACATGCTTAAAGGCAAATATCTAATACATTAACTCATTTGTCAAGTAATCAGACATTTAAAGCTGTTCTATACATGGGAGTCTGAGAGTTCGATTCTTTAAAGAATCAGGGGTTTACTGGTCCTTTCTAACCATCCAGAATTCCAAACCCCTCACCGTACTGAGATTCATTGATGACATCTTCATTGTCTGAAATTAAGGTAAGGACAGCTTATCCACATTCCACCAGAATCTCAATAGCTTCTCCCTCATTTGCTTCATCTGTTCATCCTAATCCCAACAAGCCACTTTCCTCAATGTCAGCTCCATTTCAAGGATGACTACATCAATACCTCCATCCACATCAAACATACCAACAACCAACAGTACCTCCACTTCGGCAGCTGTCACCCATTTCACACCAAGAAGGCCCTTCCATACGGGATAGCTACCTGTAGGCATCATACCTGTTGTGACAAGCTGCCCGGCTCCAAATATATCAAGAGTCTCACTGAGGTGAGGCCCTCATAAACCAAAATTACCATCCTGATCTTGTCCAGAAACCGATCTCCCGTGCCTTGTCTCCCCAGTCACCTACCATCTGCCACATACCCATTGTCATGCCACAAAGGAGCACCTCTCTTGTGACTCAGTATCACCTGGAAATCTAGAACTTGAATCATATTCTCTGCCAAAGTTTAGAGTACCTCTCATTTTACCCTGAAATGAGAAATATCTTTCCCACTATTTGCCCCACTCCTCCCACTGTAATATTCTGCACTTGTCCAACCTACCCAATATCCTTGTCTGTCCATACTCCACTCCTGCTTCCAACCCTTGTCTCATGGCTCATACACCTGCAATAGACCTAGATTCAAGATCTATCCCCTTCATTCTCCTACTACCACTTTCTACAGTCCTGTTACAGGAATCTCCTACCTCATCAAAGGCAGAGCCTTCTGTGAAAACAGCTGAGTGATCTACCAATTCAGCTGCACCCACTATGCCACATTCTATACAGGCACAACTAACAAGCTTTGTCTGCACAATCTGCTTCAGTTCAACGTCTGGTTCACAGCTTGTACTATCTGGATTCTTCCCAAGAGCACCAGCTTATCTGAATTGCACAGAAGGGAAATCTCCCTGCAACATACCTTTAATTCCTGTAACCTCCCTGGTCTCAACATATGTTAGTGCCTGTCCCCCACTTGTCTATCCCTTTCCATGCTCTCACTCCAGTACTACACACTTTACATCCCTCCCAACAGCCAGCACAGCCTTCCAACACTGACATTGTTGACCTAGCAACTCTGTCCTGTTCCCCACCGTGCCCTTGGACAGTCCCATCACAGACAGCATTAGCATATTCCCCACCTCTTTCCTGCTATCCATGCCCAATGCCTCTTCTTTACCTTCACCACCCATGCCAGCCTACATTGATACTCACCTCTGATGCAGTAACAGTCATGCCTCAGCACCTGGAGATTACTGTGTGTGTGTGTGTGTGTGTGTGTGTGTGTGTGTGTGTGTGTATCTGAAATCTGGGTATTTCTAGTGCTCTTTTCCATTGTGCCTATCTGTGACCCAAGACCACCTCTGTGTCGTAAATAGCAGTCTATCCTTTACACATTGTTGTTATTCCCTCCTGGACTTTCATTATTTAGTAACTTAATTTGTTTCTTTTCAGGGGAGCCTAATAATAAAAGAGGATCAGAGATTCAGAGACCAGAGGGACTATGCAGCATACAGGAAATGACTGTGGAACTGAAAGAGAGAACAAAAGAAGATGAGTTGATGCGTTCGTCACGGAAGGAAACCTCATCCACAAAAATTAGAAAAACATCAAAACTTAAAAAAGAGGTTTGTTTGACAGGTATTTTAATAAATTTGTGTGTGCCATGCAGCTTATCGAATGTGTGAGTATTGTTTGTTGAGGCAGATGCAGATGTGAGAAAATGCTTTAATCCATTATGATAGGATTCACAATCCTTACATGGTTTTGTGTGTTGCAGTGGAAATTCTAATGTATTGTAGTGCACAAACCATGTTCAATCGTAAAAGTGTGAAGTTAGAAAGAGGATTGCAGCAGTGTCAGTCACAGGCAAGCATGGGTGTTGTTCTTCATGAAATAAAATGTAGTCATTGCAGTGTCGTGAGGGGCCTGTCTGGCACTGTGTTAAATAGTTATTGCTGCAGTACTCAAGTAGCAAGGTGTCACAAGCCTTTATACGCTGGTGGCTTAAAGTATGTGCCAAAAGGTGTAGCACAGGCCAAACATGTGCAGCACAGAAAAGTATGTATACGCAAACCATTTGTACTAACTTCTGTCAGTACCACAGTTCTCACACCATGGGGCTGTATCGCATGGCCACTGTAAAGGATGCTGATTGAGGACCACAATTTGCATATACACTGGATGTGCCCTCCCTGGAGCTGTTCAGTCCTGGAGCCAATGCATTTGCAGAGTAGCAGCTGCGACCACCAGCAGGTGGGCAGTGGGCCACTGCCCACTACATCACGTCAGCCACGTTCAGACACTGTGGGGAGATGAGGCAAGGAACACACCGCTGCCACTCAAGGGACCTTGCAGGGGCTACTGAGCATGAACTATTACCACTGGCAGAGGAGACTTTGTCATGATGCCATACTCCATCAGCAATCCTGGGCTTCAATAAGACCAAAGATAGCAGAATTCCTCATCCAAGTCTCCACCGACCTGTACTGGGGTGCAGCAAGATGCAGTGATAAATAGAATTAAGGATTTGTAGACAATTTCTCCGGCAGTACCTGGTGTCCATTCCACCATATCCAGCTGCCATCACCTGTATATGTGGTGTCAGAGCACTGTGTTGTCTTTTCAGCATGATGTCCAAACCTACAGCCTATGTTGTGAGTCAAGAGATTTGATTGTGTATTGTGGAGAGTGTATTTGTCATGGAAAGAGCTTGACTACCATGCTATGTTGGGAGTTAGTTTGGTTAGAAGTGAGGTATTTGTGGATGTACCAGGCTTTAGAGGTAATGGTAAACAGGATTTGTTAGTACCTGTTAGATGTAAGCAGTGCAATTTCGTGCTGTATTATTCAGCACCATGTACAGTCAGTAGCAGTGTTACATTTCATATGCAAACGTTACGGGCTCATGGCTAGATAAAGACAGAAATGAAAATGGTTAATGATTAAATGTAAGAATTAAGTTGTTATGCTTTGTTCTGTTGTATTTGTAATTGATTGGTTTTACAAAATGAGTAAAGATACAGGCAATGATATGGCACCATGAGGGACGCAAGGAGTCTCACTGACAAAGACAGTGCATACGTTGTTGGAAAAGTTAGCACAATTAACAGCAGTTAATAGAGAGATGCATGGTCTGTTGGAAGCTCAATCACCACAGTGAGGTGTAGATCTGTCAGTTGCATGTCTAGTTGCACCTTTCTCTGCTAAATCGACCAAGCATGAGCAAGCATTTGTTGGTGTTCTTAAGAATTTGGCAGAGATGGATAAAGGTTGGACTGATGTGGCACTTTTAATCGTAATTTTGTGCCAATGGTGTGTTGGAGCAAAATACAATTGGCATCCCTGCACATGCCTGTGTGTTATGTGTAACTGCCAGAAGTTTCATTGTTGTATGTCTGTTAGTTATTGTTCCGTGTTTGATTGAGTAGAATGTCATGTCGCACAGTTTGTGAGTTTTAACATGGCAGAGCAATGTGTCTGCATTAAATTTTGTTAGAAACTCAAGAAAAAAAGACACCAAATGATGCAAGAAGCCTACGATGATTAGTGCTTAAGCCGTACATAATGTTACGAGTGGTGCACATGGTTTAAAAATGGCAGGACAGAAGTTAAAGCTGACCCCATTCAGGACGCTTTTCAGTGTCTACCAATGATGCTCATGTCAAGGATATGAACAAAAAGGTGGCTACCAATCAAAGACTGACAGCTCACCAGGTCAGATCAAATGTCAAAGCCATGCTGATAGTTTTCTTTCACTTTGGAGGATTAGTTCATCATGAATTCATGCCACAGGGACAAACTGACTGCCCAAGAGATTGCAGAAGAAGGTAATATTAACATTTCAGTTGGATCATGTCATGAAATCCTGTCACAGCATCTCTGACTGCATTGCGTTGCTGCCAAGTTCATCCCACAGGTCACAAGGAGAAAGACCATCACCTCACAATCTGTGAAGAGCTTTTGCAGTGCACAAATGAGAGCAAGGTGTACCTTAAGAGAATCATAACCGGTGATGAGACGTGGGCCTAATGTTATGATGTTGAAGCCAAGATTCAATGTTCACAGTGGATCGAGAAAGGTTCTTCAAGACCCAAAACAGCTCACCAGGTCAGATCAAATGTCAAAGCCATGCTGATAGTTTTCTTTCACTTTGGAGGATTAGTTCATCATGAATTCATGCCACAGGGACAAACTGTTAATCAGTGGTACTATTGGGATGTGTTACGATGCCTACAAGAAAATGTGAGAAGAAAAACAGCCTGAAATGTGACAAGACAATTCATGGCTCTTTCATCACAATAATGCACCCTCACATTCATCCCTACAGGTGCATGACTATTTCACAGAAAATGAAATCACTGTGCTGCCTCAACCTCCATACTCTCCAGACCTGACTGGCCCCTGTGGATTTCTTTTTATTTCCAAAACTGAAAACCCCATTGAAAGGATGAAGATTTGCAATGATAGATGAGATAAAAGAAAATTTGCAGACAGTGCTTTGCTCGATCCAACAAGTGACATACCACGTTCCAGAATTTTTTGAACAGACCTTGTACATAAGAGTTGAGGAGGATGGAGTAGTGGCTGGAGTAATATGACAGGAGGCTGAGCAAAGGGTGCTTGATGCATTTTTAAGGGGTTTACCTTCAGAGTTGTCAAAAACAGTGCAAACAGGAATTCTGGTTTATTTGCGTGTAGCTGTTGGATTAGCAGTAGAATGCAAGGAAACTGATTGTTGACCAGATTAGAAGGCAGGTGTGGAGTATTTTTAGCTAATATAAGGGTGTACAGGATGTGTGGAGGCAATGTCACCAGCTACAAAACAACGGAAGTAAAGGCAGGTGTCAATATAACAATAGCAGTAGTTTCAGTGGTAGTGGATCAGGGAAAAAGCAGATGTTAAATGCTACATGGAACCCAAAGTCCATATATGGGTGTTCACAGTAAAATTAAATGCTGTGAAGGCATATACAGATATGGATTGTGCAATGGAAGGGTTAGTGGGGGAGAAGAATTGCAGGATGTTGTGAGACACAGGGCACATTTGTCATTGCCAGTAGAGATGCGGTGAAACAGCAACAGTGGAACCCACCACAGTATAGAGTATGTGGATTGGGGATGTCGACCAATGGAGTCAGTAGAAATATGTTTCTAGAAGTGGTTCTGGAAGACTGGCCCAAGACAGCATTTTATTCACTATGGGGACATCATCAGTTCAGGAGGAAGCATTTTGGATTAAAAAACACACCTGTCATGCTTCAGAGATTGTTGGATGGGGTCCTAAGAGATTTAAAAGAGTTTCAGTGTATGTTGTAGCAGGATGAAATTTGTGAGTGACATAGAGCAGCACAGACAGTGCTTAAGGGAGGTATTCTTGAGATGTAGGGCCACTAATTTCACATTGAAATGTGATTTTGTGTTAGAAGAGGTGGTGTATCTTGGTCACATAATTAGTAAAGATGGGGTAAGATAGACCTGAGGTTAGTGAAGGCCATGCATGAATTTCCTATGCCTGAATTGGTGAAGGAACTGCAATCATTTCTTGGAGTTGCAAATTAGTGTAGGAGATTTGTAAAAAGATTTGTGGATATTGCCAGACCATTAACACAATTAGAAGAAATGTTCAGAGTTTGTGTGCTTTCGCATTTGAGAAACTGAAAGAAGTTTTGATGGTAAGTGCAATTTTGGTGTTTCCTAATTCCAAGGAGTTTATTCTGTCATGTGATGTGTCCAACGGTGCACTTGGTTGTGTGTTGATTCAAGAAGTTGAGTGTGTGGAACATATAGTAGCCTACGCATTGATACATATGAATACAGTGGAAAAGAATTACTCCAGAACAGAAAAAGAAATATTTAATCTTATTTATGGAATCCCTTACTTTGTGTTATATCTGTGGGATCATCTAGTGTTGAAATGGTTGCTGGGTATGAAGCATCCATCTAGTAGACTGATGCAATGGCTATACAGTTGAGTGAGATATATTATGATACAGATCTGGGGAAAATTGTGGAAATGAGGGTAAATAAAGTAAAAAAAGTGATGGTGTCACAGAAAGAAGGTAATGAACTTACGGAGTGGCAAGCAGTACAGAGGATGGATGACAGTTATAAACAGTTTTGTGAGAAATTATAGCTTTGTGTACAAGAGTGCTGCAGTGGGCCATGTTGGCCTCCTTTTACTCTGAAATGAATGATGAAAAAATTCATTATGGGGTATCAGGTTGTAGAAATTGTGTCACCAGTAAACATCGAGATCCAGTGATCTATAAGGATGACAATTTTACATATGGCATGACTGAAATGTTTTCAAGGGAGTCCAAAGCTTATTTCAGTTTGTAACTGGGAAAAAGAAGGAAGGAAAAGGAAGATGTGGAAGACGAGCGGGTAGATGCGAATGAGCAGAGGCGAGGGGTCTCTTATGTGTCAAGACCTAGAGGATAAGAGAAGGTGTATGGTTTCTTTTGTATAAGTGTAATATATTGTTGTAGTCCAAGCGAAATGGATTGCTGCAGTGTTTTGAGGGGGAGGAAGGGGTAATAGAAATCCCTTTGCTCTTGTTTGATGTGTATCCAATCAAATGGGGACTGCTGAAGAAGTTTGTCCATGTAAAGATGCAGCAGTTGTTGTTAATTTCGGAGAATAAAAGCAGGTATGCAGAAATGAAAGAAGCAGAATTGCAGATGTGCTATGGGGGAAGATCACAGTGTGTCCAAACAGCATTGTGAGGGAAGGCCAGAACGTGTGTGCAATGAAATTATTGTTGGGACAGAAAAAGAGGGAAAGATTGTATGAAAGAAGTACTGAGGCATGAGTTGCACTGCCAGTGGGTTGATACATACTGGTTGTACTCCATTTATGATAAAATAATAGCAATAGCCAGTTCCTTGAGTAGTGCAGCAGAAAGGATAGAGAGGAACAGGAGTTGATTAGTGATAAATGGGATCTCATGTGAAGTTGTGGAACCTACCCTCTGACTACTTACCACAATCTCAGGAATGACACAAAACTGAGCATTTCTCAGCCTCAGCTGTATTGCCAGAGGAGCCTGTAGAAGTGCTATCAGACATGAATTTGACTATCCTAAATCAGACTTAGTGACCAGAGTTAATTCATTCCGTACATAAACTTATTAACAAGCATTTGGGATGAATCTTTGTGGAGATGTTTATGGAGCCTGTAGAGTGATACAATGACATGACTAGTACCAAAAGGGGACCACGTTCACTATTGTCATACCAAGTGCCAGAGTGACACTTACAGTGTTATGCGTAGTCTTTATTTTCATGTACAAGAAGTGAAATGATGGACAGAACCAACTACTGTTTAAATGCCAATGGACTGGATTCCTAGATCATAGAAGGCAACAGAGGAAATTGTAAATGCAGGTTAAGTTGAGTGAGGATGGGCCTGAGGAGGCAAAGAAGAAACTGTTGGAGATTAGGATAAGTAGCACATAAGAAAATAATAGTGGTTAGACTAAAACTGAGCTGAAAGCAAAATAGATCCATATAGGCCAGCTACCAGAGAACTTGTTGCTTTAGAGCATACAAATGGAAGATTGTTTTCAGGAGATCCAAGGGGCTGGATCTTGCTGTGGGAGAGGGTAATGAAGTGCGCCAGTCTTATTTGGTCATAAATGAACTAATTTGGAAAGAGAGAAGAGGATGACAGAAGCACCAGGCGAACACAGATGTTGTGCTTTATGAAATATAATGTAACAATTGCAGTGTTGTGTGACGGCCCTGCCTGATACTCTGTGGAAATAGTACAGCAGTAGTCAAGCAGTAAGGTGTGAGAAGCTTTACCATACTGGCAGCTGCTGTAAGTGTTTAATGGATGTGCCAAAAGGCGTAGCACAGGCCAAACATGCAGAGCACGGATGAGTATATATACTCAAGCTATTTGTACTAAAATCACTTCTGTCAGTACCACAGTTCTACTACCATGGAGCTGTGTCACCTGACCACCATATGGGATGCTGATCTAGGACTGCAGTTCACGTGTACGTCTGGGCAACCTGCCCTAAAGCTGTTTGATCATGGAATTGCTGCTGCAGCAGACCAACGCTGGCCCAGGGTAGCAGCTACAACCACCAGCACTGGTGTCGGGGGTCACTGCCAACTAAGTCACCGGTCAGTCGCCTCCTGACACTGTGGGGAGGTGAGGAACATGCTGCCACAACACGAGGGCCCTTGCTGAGGCTGCTGATAACAAAGTAGCACCGCTGGCGGAGGAGGTTGTGTCACGAAGGCAACTGTCACCTGATGCCACGCTCCATCTGTAATCCTAGGAATAAACAACAGCTGAGACAGCAGAATTCCTTGGCCAAGTTGTAGCATTCTGTACTGGGCAGTGGCAGGATACACTAATAAAGAGTATTAAATGTTTGTAGACTGTTTTTCTCGCACTGCCTACCATCTATCCAAACATAGCCAGCTACCAACACTATTTCTGTATTTATTGTTCTATTTTTATTTGAAAATCATCCAAAGGCCCCTGAAATTTTTATGTTATGTTGAGGATCCTAATCTGGAGCTCAAGACGTTTCAGTTTGAGAACAGTGATGTACCTGGAGTTTCTCATGTTGAGATAGAATGTTGTTATAGTCTTGAGAAAGAAACAAAATGTGAAGTGCATAATCTTAAAAAACAGCTTTGTTAAAAACGCTCCATCTAGGCGAATGCTCTGTAGAATTTAAGAGAAAGAAAGTTCTGTGGTATTGTGTCTCTGTTTTTTTTTAATATGTCTCAGATACTAATTTAAGTCATTCATCAAACATAGATAACGAAACACCCTCCCTCCCTCCCCCCCCCCCCCATGCGCGCGCACACACACACACACACACACACACACACACACACACACACACACACCGTTATGAGGCAGGCACATGGCCAATGTTACATGTGGTTACAAATAGCATTGCCTACACAGCAGTGGTGCTAGTTCTGCTGTCTCCATCGCAGCAGGGTTCTTGACGTTGCTATCAATCAGTGTAGCTATTTCACTGCAAATTCTTAGTTCTGAACATACACTGGTTTTGGATTCCATTGTTTCAAAAGAAGAAATTCACATATTGGTATGGAGAAAAACAACTGTGGACAACATCTTACACATCCAGGTACCCTGTGTGGTTTCACAATTCCATCATTGTTCCTCTCGTCTTCCACTATCTAGAAGGGGCTTTCAGTAAGTAACGCAACACTTTTTTTCAAAATATTCTCTGTTTGGAAATATTAGTTTATTCAATTACCAGTTTCAGCCACAGTGACCATCTTCAGATTGATCTAAAAAAGAGAATGTGCATGTTTATGAAAAAGTACGTAATAATAGGTTATAAACATTAAAAGTTGTATCGTGATTCACATAGTCTAGGAATCTAACAAACATACCAGTCTTCAAGAAGTTAACAGAGTAAGCAATTAAAATATATGACCATAATTGGCATCATCATGTAGATTACAAACATGATAAAATGCTCAACACTCAGGACCCATAATGTTGTGTTGTCAGCACAGTGTGCTTATTACTGCAGTACAAACAATTCAGGGATCTTGGCCACTAGGTGATTTTGACTGAAAGCAGTTTACAGTGACATAATACGGAGTTAGGAATATGATCTTAAAAATTCTGCATAAAACAAAGTAGGATACGTTAAAATGAAATTATTTAAAGAGCTAGATTTTAAACATGGATCCACAGTAAAACATTAGTTCACATTATAAAAACTAGCTCTAACCAGGTGTCTGCAAAGTATACAGTACACAGTGAAGTGAAATGAAAGCAGCATATCAAAACACAATAAGAGCTGTAGGCACAGCAGGCTTATCAAATCAGAGCCAAGGCAATGTGGGTGCCACAGGGCCAGGTTACAAAGCGTATTGGCAGATAAAGAGCATAATGATGTGCAAGACCTGCAATAGCTGCCCATGCAATGAAAAGGAGGTGTTAGATGTAAATTCATTTTGTTAATTCAGAAGTTTAGTAGGATAGCCTTTCCTGTTTCCATAAATGGCTACTTCTTCCATAAGGTTTAGTAGACAGCACTTCAGCGCAGTGTGTATGACTTATATGTTGTAATATGTATGGCTACAGTATACTTGTGTGCAGTCAGGTGTTGTCCAAATGCACTTTCATGTTGTGGATTGTGTGTTCCCTAAACCTAATATTAAAATTCCTGCCTGTCTGCACAACATAAAACATCTCACAATCATCACAACCTTTTTTTAAATAGATTCTCTAATTTTAAAATTTAACACATATGTCGCCCATCTTGTGTCTAAACTGCAGTTTCATAGTATTATTTAGTTGAAAACTGTTTTTGATGGTTCTGTTCTTTAATTGCTTCTGTAGCTGTTGAGAAATTTTTCCATAATATGTCATCCTGACAAAATTCTTGTTTAGAAAAGGAAACGTCCAGACTAGCTGCAATAAGTTTAATATTCTTTATTATGACAATGGTTTTGGTTTTATTTCCATTCTTAAGTAACCTGCGAATACTACATTGGTGAAATGATCTGTAGATATGGTGATTGCCCATGCATATAATTATACATTGGAATAGTACTTTGGTATTTACATCTATAAGTTTAATAAGTCACAGCTGCAAAATACTAACATGAATTCTTTACAGACGAATGGAAAAACTGGTAGAGGCTGACCTTGGGGAAGATCAGTTTGGATTCCGTAGAAATGTTGGAACACGTGAGGCAATACTGACCCTACGACTTATTTTAGAAGCTAGATTAAGAAAAGGCAAACCTACAATTCTAGCATTTGTAGACTTAGAGAAAGCTTTTGACAATGTTGACTGGAATACTCTCTTTCAAATTTGGAAGGTGGCAGGGGTAAAATACAGAGACCAAAAGGCAATTTACAATTTTTACAGAAACCAGATGGCAGTTATAAGAGTCAAGGGACATGAAAGGGAAGCAGTGGTTGAGAAGGGAGTGAGACAGGGTTGTAGCCTATCCCCGATGTTATTCAATCTGTGTATTGAGCAAGCAGGAAAGGAAACAAAAGAAAAGTTCGGAGTAGGTATTAAAATCCATGGAGAAGAAATAAAAACTTTGAGGTTCGCCGATGACATTGTAATTCTGTCAGAGACAGCAAAGGACTTGGAAGAGCAGTTGAATGGAATGGACAGTGTCTTGAAAGGAGGATATAAGATGAACATCAACAAAAGCAAAACGAGGATAATGGAATGTAGTCGAATTAAATCGGGTGATGCTGAGGGAATTAAATTAGGAAATGAGACACTTAAAGTAGTAAAGGAGTTTTGCTATTTGGGGAGCAAAATAACTGATGATGGTCGAAGTAGAGAGGATATAAAATGTAGACTGGCAATGGCAAGGAAAGCGTTTCTGAAGAAGAGAAATTTTGTTAACATCGAGTATAGATTTAAGTGTCAGGAAGTCGATTCTGAAAGTATTTGTATGGAGTGTAGCCATGTATGGAAGTGAAACATGGACGATAAATAGTTTGGACAAGAAGAGAATAGAAGCTTTCGAAATGTGGTGCTACAGAAGAATGCTGAAGATTAAATGGGTAGATCACATAACTAATGAGGAGGTATTGAACAGAATTGGGGAGAAGAGGAGTTTGTGGCACAACTTGACAAGAAGAAGGGACCGGTTGGTAGGACATGTTCTGAGGCACCAAGGGATCACAAGTTTAGCATTGGAGGGCAGCGTGGAGGGTAAAAATCGTAGAGGGAGACCAAGAGATGAATACACTAAGCAGATTCAGAAGGATGTAGGTTGCAGTAAGTACTGGGAGATGAAGAAGCTTGCACAGGATAGAGTAGCATGGAGAGCTGCAGCAAACCAGTCTCAGGACTGAAGAACACAACAACATCATTTACATCTAGTTTGATGTGACATCCATATTGCAGAAATAGTAAACTGTCATTATCTAGTTCATAGAGATTAGGTGACATGTAGTAATTACAAATGCGTGAAATACATTTTGTCACCTACTTAAAAGTTCGTTTACTATAAAGTACAATTTGACATTTAACTGACAGCTCACTTACTCTGATGCTATATGTTTACAAAGTATAGTTAGCTAAGCAACTAGTCTGGACCTGTCCTTTTCAAAAGAGTAATTTTGCCCAGATGACTTATTATATAAAAATTTCTCAACGGCTAGAAAAGCAATTACATGACACAACCATCAGATGTAGTTTTCAAATAAGTAATACTCTGAAACTGCAGCTCAGACACAGGATAGTTGACAAAAGTAAAAAAGTTTTAAATTTGGGCATCTGTAAAATACATTCCGATGTCTGTGAGAAGTTTTACGTTGGACTGACAGGCAGAAATTTTAACATAGGGTTAGGGAACACACCCATGCACGAAACAAAACTGCATTTGGACAACATCTGACTGCGCACAAGCATACTGTAACCAACATACACTACAATATTTAAGTCATACACACTGTGCCATCTACTGAACCTTGTGGAAGAAATATGCATTTACGGGAATAGGAATTGCCACTCTACTTAACTTCTGAATGAACAAAATGAATTTACACTCAAAGCCTATTTTTCATTGTTTAACAGGTTGTTATAGGTCTCTCGTATTGTAATGTTGCTACCAAGTCTCTTAGCAAAAGTAATAAATAATCTTTTAGCAAAAGCAATGAATCTTGTAGCCGAAGTAACAATAGTAGTTGGAAAGCCGCCATGAAGTATCGCATTAGCAGCCACAGGCAGTTAGCCGCAATGTGGTGACGTGGGTCAGAATAACATACACATAAGAGGATTGCAAGACAAGGCTAGCTGTGCTCAATGGAAAACTGCACTGCACAGCAGTAATGACCATAGCGGGTGGACTGATGTTGCAACATCAGTGCAAGTATATTTTTACAGGCAAAGTGACTAGGTGCTAGGTTTTAGTGAATCATATGAACCATGGAGTAATGTAAATGTCTGAATTTTGCGGCAGGGACACTTTTCATCACCGTTGGCTGTCTGGCTGCACCACCACGATGCCAGGACTATGCAAGACGATGATACAACTGGGCATCACCAGCATGGGTATGACACTGGGTTGCACATGTCTCAGCCAGCACTAAGTTCCTCATGGGATTTCATGGCAACCAGCTGTCGAGATTTGTGGCCGCCAGCACTGAGGTCCCTCCCCAGGACTTACTACCACAGCGCCAGACTTCTGACAGAGAGCAGCAGGTTGAATCCTGATGCCGGAAGTCTTCCCTTGCCATTGCAAAAGACTCCACTATCTGCTTATTTGGTTTCTGCCCTGATCCTTTGCTGCCCACATTTTATTCGCTCTGATTCGATGAACCCGCTGTGTGCACAGCTGTTTTCTTTGATATGCTGCTTTCAGTTCACTTCGTTGTTACTGTATACTTTGCAGACTTTATTTGGAGCTAGCTTTTATAATCTGAATTAATATTTTACTGTGGATCCATGTTTAAAATCTGACTGACCAACTGCATTTTAATGTATGCTATTTTTTATGCAGAATGTATAAGATCACATTCATGACTTTGTATTACACAATTGTAAACTGTTTTCTGTCAGCGAGACCTAGTGCCCAAGCCCCCTCAGCGGTTTGTACTGTAGCGATAAGCACATTGTGCTAACCATGCCATGACATTATGGGTCATGAGTGTTTACTATTTTATCATGTTCTTAATCTATGGGGCGATGCCTGTTGTGTGACACTATGTTTTATTTGCATACTCTGTTAACTTCATGAAGACAAGTATGTTTGTTAGCTTTCCAGACTGTGTGAACTGCAATACTCCTTGTAATGTTTATAGCCTGTTATGCGCTCTCATAAACATACTCACTCTTCTTTAGATCAATCTGAAGATGATCTTTATGAGTGACGAGGGGTAATTGAATAAACAAACATTTGCGATGAGAGACTGTTGTGGTTCTTACGTAATTTTATAACTTCGGACTGCTGTCACCTTCAGAGTGACCATTTCACCCCTCAACTTTATTTTATCTGATTTTAGTTAAACTTTTAAAAATTTTGTTTACAGCATCCTTAAACATCCCATATTGTCTCATGTATTTTCAGTAACTCCTGATAGATGGCAGTGTATGAACAAGTCTTCAAGATAGCACCTGCACCAGAGGTGCATTCCAATCAAAGAACAGTTCTTGAATTTCTTTTTGCAGCAAACCAGATGATCACAAACTTTCACAGACATTTACAGAATGTCTACAGGTAGTGGGATGTGTGGATAAAAGCATGGTAAGTGGCTCTGTGAAGTTTCTGTCATCAACAGAACAAGGAGGAAATCTATCGGATCTCCCATGTGCAGGCTGGCCCCACCAACTGGAAGGCATGCAGTGATGCAGTGTGCAGACCCTGTTACTTGAGTATGTAATAAAATGGAACACCTGCAGCCATTGTTTTGATGTTATTTATTATATAGCTACCAGTTTCAGTGATTCAGTACACTTGATGTCATTAACAAATAACAATTGTGCAACTCAGCGCTTGACATGACATCCATGTTGTTGGTGCTGACACACTTGTCCACCAGTTAGTGTATTGCAAGGTTTGTGCCCACTAGGTTCTTCGAAGCCTTACTGAGGAGCATAAAGAGGAAAGAAGGAACATATGTATTGAGTTGCTTGCTCATTATGACACTAATGGTGACAATTTCTCATCAGACATTGTCACAGGCAGTGAAACATGGCTTCACCACATTGAACCTGAAACAAAACTGCAATCAATGGAGTGGCACCACACATTGTCTCCTTCAAAAAAGTAGTTGGGAACAGTACCCTCAGCTGACAGTCATGGCTACAGTCTTGTGGGATGTTGTAGGAATTATTCTGTCCAATCTCCTCTCTTGTGGTCAAATGATCAACTCCAGTGTCTACTGTGAGACTTGTAAGCAACTGAAGAAATGATTGCAGCATGTTTGTGGCCGCTAAAATGTGAATGCAGTTCTCCTTCTCCATGATAACGCAAGGCCACGTGCAAGTCTGAGCATCCTCATCCATCCTACTGCTTGAATTTTGCATCTTCTAACTTCCATCTCTTTGGCCCACTGAAGGACTGACTCCACAGCAAGCAGTAAAGATATGATGGGGAAGTTATTGATGCATCAAGAACATAGTTGAGATGCAGACCAGTAGAGCAAACCATGGTGGCAAACAGGCTTCCACATGAAGGTAGTGTAAGGCCGTAGAATTCGAAGGAGATTAACTTGAAAAATAGGGTTTATAGCCAAACAATTGGGGGAATAATGTGGTGTATTTAAACTGTGAATAAAACAATCCTGCCCTGAGAAAAACATGAGTCCAACCACATACTGAAGCATCTTCATACTTTGTTAGAGCTTTGCCTGTTGTGCCACAAACTGTCAATCAGTATCAGAAATGATTTTAAGTTTCAGCTCAGACTGACACCATTTGCGCATGTACTTTTTCTGGCAAAAGGGAGAAGTCTGTGAGCGTCCTTTATATGCGTTTTGAAGATGGAAGAGGCCCAGAATGCTTTCAAAGTAGTTGGTACTCAAGAATTTTGAAGGGAGGGTATATACATAAGACATTCAGATAGAGGTTTCGAAACTAGATTTTAAACTGCCAGACAGGACAGGTAAAGGTTCTAACCATAATTAATTGGTTATGGACTACTAATTGAAACTAAATAAATACAGAAAGGTGGGACATTGAGCAGATGATGTATGGATATATTGAAAGAACCACTAGTTAGGACTTTGGAGGATCAGGCCATGGGTGACTGAAATGTGGAAAGGAAAACAATATCAGACAGATGAAACAGTGAGGGCAGCTGATGATCAAATGCGCAATAAGACCAGACCCAGTGGAAATCTTAATGATAGATTAGATTCAGTTGACAAAAACAGATAACACAAAAATGCAGCAAATGATGCAGGCAAAAGGGGATTTAAAAAATCAACAGTGTGTGCAAAATGACAAAGGAGGAATGATGAGATGCAAAAAGCTGCAAAAGCATGCATGATGGGAAAGATAGATGCTACCCGTACAAAAATCAAAGAAATTGTATGTTGAAAGAGAAGCAATTGTATAAATATAAAGAGCTTGAATGGCAATCCAGTATTAAGCAAAGAAAGGAATGCTGAAAGGTGAAAAGAAGATAGGAGGCTACACAAAGGAAACAGATTCAAAGAAAGTATAATGGAAATACAAAAGGAAGTAAATAAAGATGAAATATGATAATGTGAGAAGAATTTGGGGATCGATGACAATCTCTCTGAGATCTTTTTGGGGTCATCAGCATCATTTCCCAGCTCCAGTTTCCCAGGTGTGGTGTAAAAGTGCTCACCATCTCCACTTGTTTTAATTGATCTTCTGTTTCTGAAGGTGTTCCCTCTTCCACATCTGATTTCACTTGATTTATTCCTGGCTGGTCTTTCCTCGCCCATTCTCATTATATTCCTGTAATGCTGCAATCTGCATTTCTTTATTACATAGCAGTCTGGAATTTGATGGTGGCTACATTCCTGTTGACCTCATTTTTGGTCTTGTCTTTTCTAGTTATTTAGCAGTTTTCTCCCCACCAGGAGAGCAGCAACTTACATAATTAGTATTATCTATGTGCTTTTATAGTTTAATTCTTAAATTAGTAATAGTTGGATGAATGAATGTGGGCATGCTGTGTACAGATTGAAGCTGGCTGCAGTTTGCGATCAGCTGAAGACTTCTTTGTCCCATGGTCAACCGTAGGCTGGCTGCCACCTGAAGTTTAGTGGCAGTGGATAATCTGGCACATCGCATGGGACACGTCAGATGTCACTTGGTTTACCCACGGGCTGTGCTACCTGGCATCTTGTAGTGTACCCAATACAGGATATCTGCACTCACCACCAAGTGAGTGGAAAGTTGTACCACATAGCATTGCTAGAGGTGCAGAGTCAATATGGGGATTGAATATTTGGTTTTGCCCCTTCACCCTGTGAGTGGACAAGTGGCCACTCCTTCTGCAGAGTTCAAGCAGGTACACATGGGGAGAGCATTGCTAGTTATCAGGAGCTCCAATGTTAGACATGTTATGGAGCCCCTTAGAAAATAGTATCCAGAGCTGGAAGTAAGTGGGGCCTCATCTGAAATGTGCAGGCAGCCCTACATGTATCTGTCGAGGGTACAGGGTGCAGTCATCTGCAAGTTCTGGATCATGTCGGCACTGGTGATGCCTGTTGCTAGAGTTCTGAGGCCATCTTCAGTCGATACTGGCAGCTGGTGGAAGTTGTGAAAGCTCTAGCCTTGTTTGTGGGGTGCAAGCAGAGATTATAATTTACATTATCGTACCCAAACTGATAGTTGTCCTTCGGTTTGGAGGCAAGTGAAGGGTTTGAAACATAGGCTCCATTGATTCTGTGACGATCTGGGCTGTAGATATCTGGGCATGTGTTATGGACTGTAGAATTGTAGGACTCCCCTTCATACAGCAGGGATGCACTACACAAAGGAAGCAGCAAAGCTAGCAGAGTACTTGCAGAGTGCACATGGTTTTTTCCTTATGCTAGGCCATAGTTTGAAGTCCTCTGAATGCTTAGCAATTAGATTAGATTCAGTTTTCGTTCCATATACCCAAAAAAAATGAGATGATTCTCATGGGTGTGGAACATGTCAGAAATTATAACATAAAAACATACTACCCTGATCATTTGTCAGGAGATAGTCAAAATAGGATTATACACTGCAGTAAAATGGAACAGCTAATATTTACAGAAATAACACGCTGTCAGAATGAAACATTGTTATGCACTATTAATAAATTTATCATACACAAAATACCTAATCTTGACTGTTGTGACCAAGTGTTGTCAAAACTGAAATCTAACCAATATTTTTACTGAAGCTGGCATAACAGTCTCTGTTAAGATATTCATCTATGGATAATCAATTCACAGATAGTGAAATCAGATCACATATAAGGTAAAGACACTTTGCCTATCAAAATTTTAACAGTAAATTTCCAAATCACTCGTAACAAATTTCCTGAACTCAGTATTGTCCAGGAAATTGTCACACACAGATTTTCCTGGAACCAAGATGTGGATGAAACCATAGTAGAGAGCTCCAAAGTATTTAATGGTGTGTGGAACGTATATCAAAAAGACAGATTAGATGCCATAGGAAGGGGACTGTTTATTGCAACTGACAAAAAATATTGTCTACTGAGGTCAAAATTGAGTCCGACTGTGAAGTTATCTGGATGTGAGTAACCATCTGCGAAGTTACACTATGTGATCAAAAGTATCTGGACACCTGGCTGAAAATGACTTAAAAGTTCGTGGCACCCTGCATCGGTAATGCTGGAATTCAGTATGGTGTTGGCCCACCCTTAGCCTTGACAGCTTCCTCTCTTATAGGCATATGTTCAATCAGGTGCTGGAAGATTTTGTGAGGAATGGCAGCCCATTCTTCACAGAGTGCTGCACTGAGCAGAGGTATTGACAGTGGTCGGTGAAGCCTGGCACGGAGTTGGCATTCCAAAACATCCAAAGGTGTTCTATAGGATTCAGGTCAGGACTCTGTGCAGGCCAGACCATTACAGGGATGTTATTGTCATGTAACCACTCCGCCACAGGCCGTGCATTATGAACAGGTGCTCGATCATGTTGAAAGATGCAATCACTATCCCCGAATTGCTCTTCAGCAGTGGGAAGCAAGAAGGTGCTTAAAACATCAGTGTAGGCCTGTGCTGTGATAGTGCCATGCAAAATAGCGAGGGTTGCAAGCCCCCTCCATGAAAAATATGACCATGCCACAACACCACTGCCTCTGAATTTCACTGTTGGCACTACACAAGCTGGCAGAAGACAGTCACCAGGCATTCGCCATAACCACAACCTGCCATCAGATCGCCACATTGTGTATCGTGATTCGTCACTCCACATAATGTTTTTCCACTGCTCAATCATCCAATGTTTATGCTCCTTACACCAAGTGAGGCGTCATTTGGCATTTACTGGTGAGATGTGTGGCGTATGAGCAACCGCTCGACCAGGAAATCAAAATTTTCTCACCTCCCACATAACTGTCATAGTACTTGCAGTGGATCCTGATGCAGTTTGGAATTCCTGTGCGATGGTCTGGATAGATGTCTGCCTATTACACATTAGGACCCTCTTCAACTGTCAGTGGTCTCTGTCAGTCAACAGACAAGGTTTGCCTGTTCGTTTTTGTGTTGTATGTGCCCCTTCATGTTTCCACTTCACTATCACATTGGAAACAGTGGACCTAGGGATGTTTAAGAGTGTGGAAATCTCATGTAAAGAAGTATGACAGAAGTGACACCCAATCACCCGACCACTTTGAAAGTCCGTGAGCTCTGCAGAGTGCCCCATTCTGCTCTCTCATGGTGTCTAATGACTACTGAGATCGTTGATACGGAGTACCGGCAGTAGCTGGCAGCACAATGCACCTAATATGAAAAATGTATGTTTTTGGGGGTGTTTAGATACTTCTGATCACATAGTGTACCTGGACACAACTAACTGGCTTAGGTGAACTCAAGTTAATCCGTGGAAGTTCTTACCAGCTACTCAATTTCACTGTAAGTCATAGAATAATTCAAGGAAAGTCCATATCCAGTTCTGCAGAAGTACCCAGTTCAGTCGATGTTAGCTGCAGGAGACTTAAACCTCTAGAATATAGACTGGGACACTTGGATTCATTGCCGGTGGTGTGGACAGGTAAAACCTCCAGATTATAGATTGGGCACTTGGATTCATTGCAAGTGGTATGTACGCATTTTCTCAAAATTATTGAGCAGCTAGTTAGACAACCCACACACAATTGAAATATTTTATACCTTGTACAAACAGACCTGACTTTATCAGCAGCGTCAATATAGAGACAGGGATTAGTGTTAATGGTGTCAGAGTGACATTCGTTACTAATGTTTATAAATCTAGGAGAGTTGTTTGCTGGAAAGAGCAGATATGCAGTTGTTAGCGTGCTATTTGGACAATGAATGGACATTAGTTAGTTCTAATATGGTGAATGTAGTGGAATTAGGGGCAAAGTTTAAACTGACTGTAAATCCCACTCTAGTATGTGCCTGAGTAAGTGAATGAAAAAGACCCATTGTGGTTCTATAACAAAACTGTGGAAGCAGAAATTATTGCAGTCTCCATTCGAAAAAGCATGTGGAAATGTTAATATAAATTCATATATCTGTGAAAAGATTGATGCCCAAAGCATGCATAATCTTGCACCATCATACCTTAGCAAAAGATGTATCTGAGAACTTGAGAAAATTCTGACCATATGTAAAATCACTAAGCAGGTCGAAAGCCTCTATCGAGTTGGGCACCTACCATCTGGTGTGGCAACAGAAAGCAGCAAAAGGAAAACAAGTTTTAAATTTTGCATGTACGAATTCATTCATGCAGGAGGATTGTGTGGATACCCGTGGACAGACTCCCATATGGAGGACATAGTTGTAGGCATCTCTGATGTAAAGAAACAACTGAAAGAGTTGAAAGCAAATAATTTGCCAGGCCCAGATGGAATCCCAGTTCAGTTTTACGGAGCCAAATGGAATACCAGTTTGGCTTTACAGAGAACTATATGGCATTGGCCACTTACTTGGCTTGCATTTAATGTAAATCTCTTGTTCTGTTCAAAGTTCCAAGTGACTGAAAGAAGTGCAGATGACTCCTGTATGGTGAAAGAACAGACCCTGAAAATTACAGGCTAATATTCTTAACATTGTGTTGCAACAGAATTATTAAACATATTCTATGTTCGAATATCGTAAATGCCCATGAGGTAGAAAAGCTTCCATCTGCAAATTGGCACAAATTTAGAAAGCTTGACTCATTTGAAACTTGGTGTGCCTTTTTCGCACATTACTGTGAAATGACCTTTACATTGTTACCCATGGAGAGTGAAATGAGACATCAGAACAACAGTAGCTTTGTTCAGTTAATTTGTTTATTCTGGGTCTCAGCCATAGTACATCAGGAACAGCTTGGTGGAGGTGTGCAGTTGCCTCTCACACAAAACAATAGATGTCCAGCATTTCTGACAGTGCAAAGAGTGGTACCAAGCATGGCTTCACTTGAATGCTGCTGTCAGCGATGTCTTCAGCTGCGACCGTGATGACAGCATGGCAGCACAGCTGACTATGACGATGATCTTCCTCCAGTGAGTGGGCAACTCCCCCATGACTCAGGGCAGGCTGTCCTATCTTTTATTTGAAGAGCGGACCCCGTTGTGCATTCCAGGATGTCGCTCTGAGTGTTACAGGCTCGTGATGTGGACTGTGATTCTGAGATGAGAATCATTTAGTACACAAATGGCTGAGTAGATATACGCTCCTGACTATGTTCGTTTAGGGCTTAAGGCACATACTCTAAACACTTCCATGGAGGCAAGTGAGGAAAGGCTTCCATCCTTCCACTAGCATATTGCAGCGTCGGCTGCTGCTGTACTGCACCCAGCTTGTTCCACTTTACAATGCCAGTTGGCTGTATTTTGCTTTGCAATGCATAACACTGTCACCCACATGTGGCAGGGTCTGTTGCAACTCACTTCACGCTGATGTATTTTTTGTCCGAACACAGTTTATACGCTACAATACCCTACAGACCTTAGATGAATGGCAACAGGTAGATACAATAGTATGAGATTTCCAGAAAGAGTTTGATGCAAACTATTAATGAAGGTCTGAGCATATAGAATATGTTCCTTGATATATGTGAGCGGATTGAAAACTTAGTAAGTAATGGAACCCAGTATGTTGTCCTGGATGATTAGTGTTGATAAGAGATGAGGGTATCATCAATAGTGCCCCAGGGAAGTGTGATACAACTGCTTGTGGTATCTATGTATGTAAATGATGTTATGGGTAGGGTGAACAGCTATTTTCAGTGATTTAGTGTATGGGAAAGGATCATCGCTTAGTGGCTCTAGGGATGTATAGAATGACTTGGACAGAATTTCCAGCAAATATTAGCTTGCTCTAAATGTATAAAATTCAAAATGCAGATGAACAGAAAAACAATTCCTTGATGTTAGAATACAGCATTAGTGGTGTGCTGCTAGACTGTCAGTTGATTAAATATCTAAGCATAATGTGGCAAAGTGATGTGAAATGGAACTAGCGTGAAAGGTTGTTGTAGGAAAGGTGAGTGTTTGGCTTCAGTGTATTGGGAGAATTTTAAGAAAGTGTAACTCATTTATAAAGGAGACCACATATGGTACATTGGTGCAACACATTCTTTGGTACTGCCTGAGTGCTTGGTAATACCACCAGATCAGATTAGGAAGAGACATCATAACAGTTCAGAGGCATACCACTAGGTTTATTACTAGTACGTTCGATCAACGCAGATGTGTTACAGGGATGCTTCATGAACTCAAATGGGAATGTCTGGAGAGAAGATGGCATTGTTTCATGAAATGCTATTTGGAAAATTTGGATAACTGGTATTTGCAGCTGACTGCGGAATGATTCTACTGCTGCAAACATAAATTTCATGTAGGGACTGCAAAGACAAAAGATAATTTAGGGCTTGTACAGTGGCATATAGGCCATAGTTTTCCCCTTGATCCATTCATGAGAGGAACAGGAAAGGAAATGACTCATTGGTACAAGGTACTATCCACAACGTTTTTGACAGTACATTCATTTTATGTTCATCCATCTTCAGAGATTTACATTGATTTATGCATCATGAACACTGTCTCTATACTTTCGACATTTTACAATGGCTGTCTTAAAGACTTCCATTACAAAATTTTGCTATGTCGTTAGTAAAGAAACAATAGTTGACGACACACAAATAAGTGTAAAATCAGAAGATAGGTTTCCAGGCATCTTAATCGTTATCATGTAAAAATTAACGCCTATAACAGCAATTGTTTGCGGGTAATTCATTATAAATTACCTTCAGTTTCAAGAGTTTCTGTGTTGTAATACATCCACAGTGGACATGTATTATTTACTAATGTTAGTACAAGAAAGAATTAAAAAAAAAAAAACAGAAAGGCAGTAGGCAATCCCAGTTAACAAACAGGAGTAATTTGCGAATTTCATCCATGGGCCAGATTCAAACCAATGGAGAGACTTGTAGGAGCTGACCATGTGAAAGACCAGTTTGGGTTCTGGAAGAATGTAGGAACACAGAAGGTAATAATGATGTTGTTACTTATCTTAGACGATAGGCTGAAGAAAGGCAAATTTACGTTTATAGCATTTGTAGAATTAGATGATTCTTTTGACAATGCTGATGAGAAAATACTTATTGAAATTCTGCAGATAATAGGGATAAAATGCAGGGAGCAAAGATTGTAGGTTTTAAAACAATGAGGCAGCTGTTATGAGTTGAAGGATTTGCAAGGGAAGCAGTAATTGCAGAGGGATGAGACACTGTTGTAGCCTATACCAATGATATGTGATCTGTGTCTTGGAAAGAGTTGCTAAGGGGAACATCAACAAATGTAAAACAAGAGTGCAGGAATGTAGTCATATTAAAACATCCAGTTCTATGGGAAATAGAGGAGGGATTAAAATTCTTAAAGTGGTGCATCAGTTTTGGTATTTGAGCAGCAAAATAACTGATGGCCAAAGTAAACGTAAATACCACTTATGGATTAGGCCTTAGGTGTGTCCAACTGACCATTTGCTGCTTACATTGTCATGGGATGTGTGATTGGTGGTTATTGCCAATAGATGAATCCTGATATTTCTTTAGTCGAGCAACTCTCCATATGGCCTCATGAGGCTGAGTGGCCCCTGTTCCAGACCTTCCTGCCTCTGAAAAAAATCTGAGGTGGTACCAGGATTAGAACTGGGATCCTTCTGCACCAAGGACAGCAACAATAGCCAATCAGCTACAGAGGCTGTTGATGGGCAAAGTGGAGTAAATGGCATTAACAAGAAAAGCATTTCTGAACAAGGTAAATTTCATAACATTAGTCTTAGGAAACCTTTCCTAAAGGTATATGTCTGAAGTCCAACTTGGTAGAAAAGTGAAACTTGTTTGATAAAGTTCACACAAAAAGAGGAACTTTTTAAATGTGATGCCACAGGAAAATGCTGAAGGTTAGATGGCTGCATCAGATAGGAGTCTCTGAAGTGAGTTGAGCAGAAAATAAATTTAACCCTTCGGTGGCACGGCTTTCATACTTCCATGAGTGGGTGCGTTGCAGCTTTTGCACCGCAATTACTTTTACATTTTTAACCTAAGGAAAAATAATCATCCCATCAGTAATAAATAGGTAAAATGCATCAATTTCTTTTTCTGTAATTTCAGCACTTGCTTTTGGACCTGGCAAACCTTTTAGAATGTTCTTGGCACTGGTTTTAGGAGAAGAAGGTAGCGGTTCACTTATCCAAATAGTTTCTTTATCTTTTCCTACATAAAATCAGTAATCCTCTGTGTGTTATCTCCCCTCTCCAATCAGGTGGTCATGTGTTTCCTCTTTTGATTTTCGGAGTCACTGCTGTGGTTTTCTTCTTCAATAAGTTCCTCTTCTGACTCAGATTCACATGAATCTGACAGTTATTGTAATTCGTCTTCTGACAATTCACGCAGTACTTTCTCATATTCTTTAGGACATACAAGTAGACGGTGCCTTTCAAATGCCTTCATTTTCTCCATTTCCACGCTTTTATGAGACCTAATGAAACACATGTTTTTGTGAAAGTAATATATTGTAGCAAATCAATATCCAAGAATGTAAAAATTAATGAAAATGGCATATGGGAACTTTGATTTGATTCGAATATTCATTATATACTAATATAAAGGAAAGATTGCCTTGAGGCAAAAGAAAAACACAAGTATAGAAAATACTTACATCACAAGGCACATAGCAGCAAACACACTGCAAACGCAACACACGCGTTTCAAACAACAATAGCGACCAAACTGCTGAAAGCATGAATAGCGCAAATATAGTAAGTGTTGACATCCGCTGAGAACAACAAATACGTATCTGGACGTGGACGCAACTATAACACTATCTGTGATACTAACAGAAAACTAAATCTTGCGGCTATTTGCCGCAGGCGCGCCCACCGAAGGGTTAAGATACAATTTGACTAAAAGAAGATACTGGTTGATAGGGAACATCCTGAGGTGTCAAGAAATTGCCAGTTTGATGGGGGGAGGTGGGTATGTTGATATTGTAGAGGGAGTACAAGATTTGACTACATTTAGCAAATTGGAATGACTGTAGGTTGTAGTAGTTACGCAAGATGAACGAGGTACACAGTCGATGGACTGAAGACCACAACAGAACCATGACAAGGCAGTCTGCTTCTTTGATATACACATTAATCTCACTATGTCATAAATTTGTTGTGATTTATCAATGAAATGTACCCATCTTGTGAAGTCTAAAACTTTGTTATTCATGTACAAAATAGGTGAAACTAAAATTTGTTTGTGTGTGATATAGGACGTCCCTGTTGCACAAATGTTGCAAGTTTACCATTTCCCTTCCTTAACCCTTTGGCTGCTGCAGCCGTGCATCCATGTAGCAGGGTGAAACGTGCCGTTGAGACTGCCTAATCCTGGTACGTGTGCTAATGGCTTTCCCCACGGACCGTTGCCTGCGGCTGAGCTCGCCTCTTGGCCAAGCACGCCCTGTGCTGAATATTTCTCGAGCGAGGGCGTCCGCGGCTGTCTCGCCTTGAGAGTGTGATCATTTTCCGTGACTGTTAATCTGCAGATGAATTACTGGACACACATGATGTGCATTGAAACTGCTTCATCTACATCTACATTTATACTCCGCAAGCCACCCAACGGTGTGTGGCGGAGGGCACTTTACGTGCCACTGTCATTACCTCCCTTTCCTGTTCGTCGCGTATAGTTCGCCGGAAGAACGACTGTCTGAAAGCCTCCGTGCGCGCTTTAATGTCTCTAATTTTACATTCGTGATCTCCTCTGGAGGTATAAGTAGGGGGAAGCAGTATATTCGATACCTCATCCAGAAACGCACCCTCTCGAAACCTGGCGAGCAAGCTACACCGCGATGCAGAGCGCCTCTCTTGCAGAGTCTGCCACTTGAGTTTGCTAAACATCTCCGTAACGCTATCACGGTTACCAAATAACCCTGTGACGAAACGCGCCGCTCTTCTTTGGATCTTCTCTATCTCCTCCGTCAACGCAATCTGGTACGGATCCCACACTGATGAGCAATACTCAAGTATAGGTCGAACGACTGTTTTGTAAGCCACCTCCTTTGTTGATGGACTACATTTTCTAAGGACTCTCCCAATGAATCTCAACCTGGTACCCGCCTTACCAACAATTAATTTTATATGATCATTCCACTTCAAATTGTTCCGCACGCATACTCCCAGATATTTTACAGAAGTAACTGCTACCAGTGTTTGTTCCGCTATCATATAATCATACAATAAAGGATCCTTCTTTCTA
The DNA here is from genome assembly GCF_021461385.2 of Schistocerca piceifrons. Lineage (NCBI taxonomy): Eukaryota > Metazoa > Arthropoda > Insecta > Orthoptera > Acrididae > Schistocerca > Schistocerca piceifrons. Next base: position 766,209,483 of record NC_060149.1, on the reverse strand, counting down.
TGTACTCGCAATACATTACATTTGTCTATGTTAAGGGTCAGTTGCCACTCCCTGCACCAAGTGCCTATCCGCTGCAGATCTTCCTGCATTTCGCTACAATTTTCTAATGCTGCAACTTCTCTGTATACTACAGCATCATCCGCGAAAAGCCGCATGGAACTTCCGACACTGTCTACTAGGTCATTTATATATATTGTGAAAAGCAATGGTCCCATAACACTCCCCTGTGGCACGCCAGAAGTTACTTTAACATCTGTAGACGTCTCTCCATTGATAACAACAAACTGTGTTCTGTTTGCTAAAAACTCTTCAATCCAGCCACACAGCTGGTCTGACATTCCGTAGGCTCTTACTTTGTTTATCAGGCGACAGTGCGGAACTGTATTGAACGCCTCCCGGAAGTCAAGAAAAATAGCATCTACCTGGGAGCCTGTATCTAATATTTTCTGGGTCTCATGAACAAATAAAGCTAGTTGGGTCTCACATGATCGCTGTTTCCGGAATCCATGTTGATTCTGGGTTTCCAAAAACGACATGATACTCGAGCAAAGAACATGTTCTAAAATTCTACAACAGATCGACGTCAGAGATATAGGTCTATAGTTTTGCGCATCTGCTTGACGACTCTTCTTGAAGACTGGGACTACCTGTGCTCTTTTCCAATCATTTGGAACCTTCCGTTCCTCTAGAGACTTGCGGTACGCGGCTGTTAGAAGGGGGGCAAATTCTTTCGCGTACTCTGTGTAGAATCGAATTGGTATCCCGTCAGGTCCAGTGGACTTTCCTCTGTTGAGTGATTCCAGTTGCTTTTCTATTCCTTGGACACTTATTTCGATGTCAGCCATTTTTTCGTTTGTGCGAGGCTTTAGAGAAGGAACTGCAGTGCGGTCTTCCTCTGTGAAACAGCTTTGGAAAAAGGTGTTTAGTATTTCAGCTATACGCGTGTCATCCTCTGTTTCAATGCCATCATCATCCCGGAGTGTCTGGATATGCTGTTTCGAGCCACTTACTGATTTAACGTAAGACCAGAACTTCCTAGGATTTCCTGTCAAGTCGGTACATAGAATTTTACTTTCGAATTCACTGAACGCTTCACGCATAGCCCTCCTTACGCTAACTTTGACATCGTTTAGCTTCTGTTTGTCTGAGAGGTTTTGGCTGCGTTTAAACTTGGAGTGAAGCTCTCTTTGCTTTCGCAGTAGTTTCCTAACTTTGTTGTTGTACCACGATGGGTTTTTCCCGTACCTCACAGTTTTACTCGGCACGTACCTGTCTAAAACGCATTTTACGATTGCCTTGAACTTTTTCCATAAACACTCAACACTGTCAGTGTCGGAACAGAAATTTTCGTTTTGATCTGTTAGGTAGTCAGATAAACCTTCCTCCCTTTTTTTATATTCCTATTAACTTCCATATTCAGGGATGCTGCAACGTCCTTATGATCACTGATTCCCTGTTCTGCACATACAGAGTCGAAAAGTTCGGGTCTGTTTGTTATCAGTAGGTCCAAGATTTTATCTCCACTAGTCGGTTCTCTGTTTAATTGCTCGAGGTAATTTTCAGATAGTGCACTCAGTATATTGTCACTCGATGCTCTGTCCCTACCACCCGTCCTAAACATCTGAGTGTCCCAGTCTATATCTGGTAAATTGAAATCTCCACCTAAGACTATAACATGCTGAGAAAATTTATGTGAAATGTATTCCAAATTTTCTCTCAGTTGTTCTGCCACTAATGCTGCTGAGTCGGGAGGTCGGTAAAAGGAGCCAATTATTAACCTAGCTCGGTTGTTGAGTGTAACCTCCACCCATAATAATTCACAGGAACTATCCACTTCTACTTCACTACAGGATAAACTACTACTAACAGCGACGAACACTCCACCACCGGTTGCATGCAATCTATCCTTTCTAAACACCATCTGTACCTTTGTAAAAATTTCGGCAGAATTTATCTCTGGCTTCAGCTAGCTTTCTGTACCTATAACGATTTCAGCTTCGGTGCTTTCTATCAGTGCTTCAAGTTCTGGTACTTTACCAACGCAGCTTCGACAGTTTACAATTACAATACTGATTGCTGCTTGGTCCCCGCATGTCCTGACTTTGCCCCACACCTGTTGAGGCTGTTGCCCTTTCTGTACTTGCCCAAGGCCATCTAACCTAAAAAACCGCCCAGTCCACGCCACACAACCCCTGCTACCCGTGTAGCCGCTTGCTGCGTGTAGTGGACTCCTGACCTATCCAGCAGAACCCAAAACCCCACTACCCTATGGCGTAAGTCGAGGAATCTGCAGCCCACACGGTCGCAGAACCGTCTCACCCTCTGATTCAGAGCCTCCACTCGGCTCTGTGCCAAAGGTCCGCAGTCAGTCCTGTCGACGATGCTGCAGATGGTGAGCTCAGCTTTCATCCCGCTAGCGAGACTGGCAGTCTTCACCAAATCAGATAGCCGCCGGAAGCTAGAGAGTATTTCCTCCGATCCATAGCAACACACATCATTGGTGCCGACATGAGCAACCACCTGCGGATGGGAGCACCCGGTACCCTTCATGTCATCCGGAAGGACCCTTTCCACAACTGGAATGACTCCCCCCCATATGCACACGGAGTGCACATTGGTTTTCTTCCCCTCTCTTGCTGCCATATCCCTAACGGGCCCCATTACGTGCCTGACGTTGGGGCTCCCAACTACCAGTAAGCCCACCCTCTGCGACCGCCCGGATCTTGTAGACTGAGGGGCAACCTCTGGAACAGGACAAGCAGCCATGTCAGGCCGAAGATCAGTATCAGCCTGAGACGGAGCCTGAAACCTGTTCGTCAGACAAACTGGAGAGGCCTTCCGTTCAGCCCTCCGGAATGTCTTTCGCTCCCTGCCACACCTTGAGACCACCTCCCACTCTACCACAGGTGAGGGATCAGCCTCAATGCGGGCAGTATCCTGGGCAACCACAGTCGTAGTCCGATCGGGGGATGCGTGGGACGAGATGGCCGTCCCCGACAAACCCCCATCCGGACCCCCACAGTGATGCCCATTGGCAACAGCCTCAAGCTGTGTGACCGAAGCCAACACTGCCTGAAGCTGGGAGCGAAGGGATGCCAACTCAGCCTGCATCCGAACACAGCAGTTGCAGTCCCTATCCATGCTAAAAACTGTTGTGCAAAGAACGTCTAAACTAATCTACAGAGAGCGCAAACAAATCGACTCAAAATTTAAACGGTTATTAAAATACAAGATTGCCTAGTAAATGCAGTAATGCTGCTACTTGCGCACTGCTGACACACTGCTCGGCGGCGGAAGGAGACTACGCGGATTTACACTATTCAGGTACTAAAACGCGATGCTACAACTCTCAAATACTATAATACGCCCGAAATTTATGAATTAAACAATGAAAGTACCAAAAAGACGCAAAGAAATTAAGAATTAAACTATGTAACAAATGAGTGAGCTAGGGCGGCAGGGAGCACACTGACTGTGACCAACCGACACTGGCCGTTCAAAACAAAAACAGAAGACAAACGACTACGCGAATTTACACTATTCAGGTACTAAAACGCGATGCTTATGTTGCTAAGAATCACTATAATAAACTATATGTAGAATTAATTATTGTTAGCTTTGCCGTCTTAAGCTTACTGAAATTAATAAAAAGGAATTTCACACGAGACGCGTTTCACTTTTATTTTTAGCATCTTCTGTGTTTACTGGTTTTCCTGCTTCATGTTTACATCCTTTGCGCACCATTGCTTTCCCTCTCTTCATTATCGGAGGTTGACATGAAGCAGGAAAACCAATGAACACAGCAGATGCTTTGTAAATAAAAGCGAAACGTGTCTAGTGTGAAATTCTTCTTCATTAATTCCAGTAAGATTAAGACGGCAAAGCTAACAATACTTAATTGTTAAAGCTGCTGCGGAAGACGGCCATGCAAACCAACGTGTTGTTTGTTTAAATCAACAATGTAGCACTATGCCTGTTTTAATTTTATGCTTAACGTATGTCATAGATTTAATGGCAACTGAGAAATGCAGTTCGTGTTTTTGAGAGCGCAGTAACACTACTGAAAAATGCCTTTAAAGTCAGAAATAATAAGTGTTGGAGTCCCTTTTACAGCTTCTGAATATATTTTCCATCCTTCTTTTTGATCCAGGCTTTGGACGGGCACTGGAGAAGTTAAAAATATATTTTTTTGTTTTTATTTTATTTTGTATACAATTTTTGTATTTTATATATTTATTTCCTTTTTGTTGTCCTTTACTTTTAGAAAGTTATTAATGTTGCTTCTTCTCTTCTGAGTGATTATACACTGTTAATATTTTTGTGTAGTGTGATAGGCCTCAAAACATGGCACTACACATAGTGGTATGTTGCATGCTCTACATTTGTATCTCGTTTCTCGGCGCACTTTCTGCTTCGAGCATACTGTGCATCGACGCATTGGCGTAAGTTTCTTCGAGTTTTCCATCTCAGTGACCTTTGGAAAATGCCTCCCAGTAAATCTTAGAGGATTCTCGTCTTCAGAGCGCCTTCCTCTGCCAGCTTTCCTCCGTTCTTTTGCGTAAGTTTCAACAAGCTCTCTTACCAGACACAAATGAAGGTCCGCTAATTGCACTTTTCGTCCTGTTACTACTCTGTGCAGAGCATGGGCATTTAAAATACACAGATCCAGTACGTGGAAAAAGAACTTTTTGTTCCACTTGATAGTTTTTCGTATTGATTGAACTGAACTCAGCGGCATGTCACAGGGGTCAACAGCACCCATACTCTTGTTGTAATCTGCAACACATTGTGGTTTCCTTAATCCTTCACCTATCTTTGTGTATGTCTTTTTCATCTCCACCATTTCTGCACTGTTACAGGTGGTCAGCATCCACACTTCTCTTTTGTCACACCATTTCATGGCAAGGATTGTGTCAGTGGATATAAAATGTATTTCTGCTCGTTTTAGTTTGTTTTCTAATTTTGGCATATTGCGTCAGTTTTTGCGAACAGTACCACATGCGTTTGTTCCATGGTTATGAAGCCAAAGGAACTGGTCTGGGCTTCAGTACCAATTATCGACGTAGATCGTATGTCCCGTTCCTAAAAATGGTTTCATCAATGTTGCTACTATGTCACCACTTTTCCCCAGATTGTGGAAGTCAATTGCATTATTTGTACCCGTGGAAACAATGAAATCCAGGATATAACCCGTCCGGCAGTCGCATAGCACAGATGTTTTTATTCCAAACCTACTTCTTTTGGAGGGAATGTACTGTTTGAACGATAATCGCCCTTTGAACAGCAAGAGGCTTTCGTCAATGCAGAGCTTTTGATATGGATAAAATGTGCTGCGAAATTTTGCGCGAATTTTATCAACAATATACCTCAGTTTAAATAACCTGTCTCCTTCACTGCTGACAGAGTTAAAATTAACAGAAAACTGTCCCTGGGCGTAATTTCGCCGAAAACAGGAGTGTTCAAGAGTATGTCTGTGGACCAATAGTAACTGATTTTCAGCTTTTTCGCACGAGCCATTAGCATACAAACATCTGGACAAACGAGAATGCTCTTATTTTGGCGTATTTTCTTTCGTGTACAAAAAAATCTGTTGGTTTCATCTGATACAATTTTCATCAATTCTTCCGTTAAAAATACTAGGAAATATGATAAAACACTTGGATCTGGCCCTAAACCACTGTTGTGTCCAAAAGCTGAAGCATCGAACGCATGCATAAATGGACGAAAATCACTTTTCTTTCAGTCAAATGTGTCGCTAAGGCGAGGTCTTTTCAATGGCACTTCACTATCACTCTCAGACTGATCAGATTGTGAATGATATCCCTCCCTTGTTGACAGATGCGTTTTTCCTGCTGAAGTACACGGCACAGGACTGTTACTTCGAGATTCAGTCGAAGAATAATCACTACCATCGCTGTCGAAAATTTCATTCTCACTGTCTCTTCTAGCGAGAATTTCTATGATTTCTTCGGCTGTACAACCATGACAGCGTGCCATTTTCTTCTCAGAACGGTAACGGTGTCAACAGTCAGTAAATGCGCAGACGAAAACTGCAACACAAGAACACAGCAGCAAACGCTCACGAGACTTCAACCGTGCCGGCAGAACGCTGAAGAGCTACTAGGCGCTCGGCACGAATATACGGCTGGGCGCGTTGACGCGGCCAGAGACCACGGCGGAAGAAGCGGCAGCCCATCTCAGCACGTCAGGAGCACACAGGTGCCACTAAAGCTGTCGGCACATAGGCCGTGCTGTCGAACGTTAACGTTGAACGTGGCCAGGTCAACGTGCTGCTGAACGCTCAGGAACGATGCGACTTGTGCATACGGTACGTGGGCCCCAACGTGGTATACGCGATCGCAACGCACTCCAGCGGCAGTTGAGGGATGTTTCTAGTTCGTAAATCGCACTGATTACTCAACGAGTGCGCGTAAAATTCCGACGTTAGCTCTATTAAAACGCACATTTCCTCCATCGTCCACGAAAAGGAAAGTACCATGCCCAATCAATAAGGACACAGGTTTATAAAAGTTCCATTACAAACAGTGCGGTAGATTTGGAATACTTCTCCACATAAGATAAACATTATTTCATCGTTCTCACATTTTAGTAAAACCCCAAGGTCAGTCTTAGTTGATCACTCTTCCTAACCAGTAGCAGAATCTTTGCAACATATGAATTACGAATCATAAAAGAAAAAGGAGCAAAATATCTTTATACAAGTAGCGCAAGCTGTCCTGCAGATTAAGCCAATCGAACAAAGTCACCTCTCAAAAACAGGTGTGAACTTTTATTTACATAACATCAAATATTATAGCATATACTTATATTAAACTAATAATGAAGTATCAGAACCTAATAAAAACGCGAATGTTAGGAGAAAAAATTGGGAGTTTTAAGACGCGATCCACCGCCCCAACAAAAAATCATTGCTGGATGGACACGCTATTCATTACGCTAAACAAACAACACGCTCTTTGTACTTACTCATATTGTATTACTATTGCTAAAAACGTTAATCGTAGATAATTATGTTACTAATTGAAATTTAATTATAACAAATTCTACGAAGAACAATGCGTTTTGGGTGGATCTTCAATGTGTCGCTGCCTACTCTCATAATACGCAAGTTACAATAATTCTTTTGCCACGAATATGATGTTTCTCGTTATTTTATTGGAACGAATCACACAACTAACAGCGGGTTTTCCAGTGATTCTCAATTTGCTGGTGCTCAGAAACGGCATATATACGTATAGGCTTGAAATGAATGCCAATATGGCGCCTCACAACTCTGTACTCCTTTGTGCATGTGACGTAGGTGGCATTGTGCTATCTCATTAGTCAACGCTCAGACGCACGCTCAGAATATCTGACATGCCAGATATTGCTCTGCACGTTCGGATAGACTCCGGAACGTGCTATTCCACACTATGACGTCAGAAACTCGTCACGCGCAACGTTCGGATGCACGGTCCGTGTGCCGACGGCTTAAGGCGGCGCTCGTAAACACGTTCAGAGTACCAGTTAGAAGGACTGATGGCGGGCGTAAATACGTTCAGAGCCCACAGGGACAGGTAGAAAGGCGCGCGTTAACACAGCCAGAGCAGTTAAAGGGTTAATTGAATGTTAGTAGGTGGTTGTCAGTGCTTAATAGGTCCCCTTATAACTGGCTGGGTGAGTTATTTCAAAGGCAATAGGAAGGCAAGGACATAGCACCTTGAACAGGACCATGCTTACTAAACCACTGACTACTACTTTACTTAATTGGTGACTACTTTACTTATAGGGGGTAAGTGGATATTTTTTGTGAACTCTCCTGTGTCTCTGTGGGTAATTCCCTAATGGTGGTCGGCACAGTTTTGCCACATACCTTGCACACCTGTTAAATCATTTGTTTCTTCATTTTTATTAATAGACAAAAATAAAGTGGAATATAATGTACTAAAGACTAGATAAAAATTTGATTTCCACATAATTACGAATTGTTTTCTGTGTGAAATATTTTAAAACATTGCACTGGGCAGAAGGCACTTCACATTCTGCACATCAGCTGGATGTCTCACTTCAAAGAGAGAGAACGTGAAGAGCTGCACATCCTGTGATGATGCATTTAAAGGAAGTAAGAAGCAAGATTGGCTTTGTGCAAGTGTTGTCATGGATCACAAAGAGAACCAGAAAACCCCCAATTCCTTAAAGAATCTAACTCCCAGGCACAGAACAGCTTCAAACATCTGATTACTTTTACGAATGAGTTAATGTGTTAAATTTTTTCTATTAACGTGCAAATGAGGAAAAGTTTGAAATTATGCTTAAAGTTAGTTGGAAGTTGCTAAGTAGTCTCATTATAAAACACTGGATGAATATGGTCTTGGAAATTTGCACTCCATTTTAAGCAAAAGCTAGTTTCTCATCCATCAAAATGCACATGGAGTCATATCTCTTGAACTATGTGTTATACAATGATGAAATTAGACATGTACATTCAGTGATGTATTTGGACACTGTCTGCAAACTGTGTTTGGAACAGTTGGTAGTAATGAAATAATAAATTACAACACATGCTGAAATTTTACAATGTGAACGGTGGAAATGTAGTAAGTGATAAACTGTTTTTCTTCCATCATTTTGTGGAAGATGTTGCGAGAAAAGTTTCAAAAGGTTTAAATTGTACGTTAAGTTTTTTGGAAGTCTCAAAGTGCTTTCATTCCCCAAGAGTGGATGAATATAGTCCAGGTGTGTTGTCCACGCCAGCAGTTACGGAGCCTCAGAAAAAAACCACAAACACACACACACACACACACACACACACACACACACATAGTTTCTAACTGTAATATTTGTCTTATTGTGTTAAATTTTTAATTTATGATTATACATCTTAATTAGTAGATTATGGCAGCATTTTAAATTTGATCAATATCTGAGCCAAGTATTAAAACTCAAATTTTGTAGCTCCTGGAAGCCATTAGATAGGCAACCTGCTGCTGGTTGTGGGTTCTGGAATAGTGGTTTAATGACATATGAGTAGATATGGGGGTGGGGTGGGGAGGGGTCAGTAGGAGTGACTCTCGGTTGCAAAGCTACCGAATGACCACAAGCAGACTGCAAAAATGTTATAAATAATTTTTCTTCATTTATTGGACTTTGTATGCTTCAGTGCCTGTGTTCTGTATGTAGAAAAAAGAATTAGAATTTGTGATTCATCGTGTGGCAGAGTTGGTTGCATCCTCTCTACAACAAGGGTTATTAGGTGGATGTCCATCTCTGACACCAAAATTCGTCTTCCTATAGCCAGGCAATTTCGAGAATTTTTGTCAAACACAAACAGGAAAGAACTAACAAGGAAACATGTCCAGTTTCGTCTACATCTGCTTGCTCCTGTATGCAGATACCTACACTATGTGATCAAAAGTATCCAGACACCCCCAAAAACGTACATTTTTCAAACTAGGTGCATTGTGCTGGCACCTACTGCCAGGGCCTACATATCAGCGACCTCAGCAGTCATTAGACATCGTGAGGGAGCAGATTGGGGAACTATGCGGAACTCATGGACACCGAACGTGGTCAGGTGATTGGGTGTCACTTGTGTCATACATCTATATGTTAGATTTCCACACTCCTAAACATCCCTAGGTCCACTGTTTCCAACGTGACAGTGAAATGGAAACATGAAGGGATATGTACTGCACAAAAGCGTACAGGCCAACCTCGTCTGTTGACTGACAGAGACCACCGACAGTTGAAGAGGGTTGTAGTGTCTAATAGGCAGACATCTATCCAGACCATCACCCAAGAATTCAAAACTGCATCGGGATTCACTGCAAGTACTGTGACAGTTAGGTGGGAGGTGAGAAAATTTGGAATTCATGATCCGAGCGGATGCTCATAAGTCACACATCACACCAGTAAATGCCAGACGACCCCTTGCGTGGTGTAAGGAGCGTAAACATTAGAGGATCGAACAGTCGAAAAACATTGTGTGGAATGACGAATCGCGGTACACGATGTGGCGATCCAATGGCAGGGTGTTGGTAAGGCGAATACCCAGTGAATGTCTTCTGCGAGCGTTTGTAATGCGAAGAGTAAAATTTGGTGTTGGTTGTATGGTGTGGTCATGATTTTCATAGAGGTTGCTTGCACTACTTGTTGTGTCATTGATGTTTTAAGCACCTTCTTGCTTCCCACTACTGAAGAGCGATTCGGGGATGGCATTGCATCTTTCAGCACAGTTGAGTACCTGTTTATAATGCACAGCCTGTGGTGGAGTGGTTACAAGACAATAACACTCCTGTAATGGACTGGCCTGCGCAGAGTCCTGACCTGAATCCTATAGAACACCTTTGGATGTTTTGGAATTCTGACTTCGTGCCAGGCCTCACCGACCGCCGTCGATACCTCTCCTCAGTGCAGCACTCCTTGAAGGATGGGCTGCCAATCCCCAAGAAACATTCCAGCACCTGATTGAGCGTATGCCTGCGAGATTGGAAGCTGTCATCAAGGCTAAGGGGTGGACCAACACCATACTGAATGCCAGCATTAACTATGGAGGGTGCCACGAACTTGTAAGTCATTTTCAGCCAGGTGTCCAGATACAGATCACATAGTGTATGTATTGTCAATGGCCCAACTAATGTTTATTACCGTTTTAGCCTTATCACTTTTACTGTTCTGAATTTTCTGACTACAACACATTCTTTGCTCGTAACTGTCTTTGCCCTTCATCAGGTTCGTAGGCGTGATGTGCATGTGGCGTTTCCATTGCATTAATGAGCCCTTGGTGATCCCTCACATACTCTGACCTACATACATTCCTGACCTGTATCTACGTCTACATAATACTCCACATGCCACCACACGGTCATGCCAGAGGATATCCTGTATTACTACAAGTCATTTCCTGCACTGTTCCACTCACAAATAGAACAAGGGAAAAACAATTGTGTATATGCTTCCGTATGGGCCCTAATTTCTTATATCTTATGTTTGTGGTACTTACACAGAATGTGTGTTCGTGGCAGTAGAATCGTTCTGCGGTCTGCTTTAAATGCCAATTCTCTAAATTTTCTCAATGCCATTCCTTGAAAAGAACATCGCCTTTCCTCCACGGATTTCTATTTGAGTTCCCAAAGCATCTCTGTAACACTTGCCAGTTGTTTGCACCTACTGGTAACAAATCTAGCTGCCCATCTCTGAATTGCTTCGGTGTCTTCATTTTATCTGACCTGGTGATCCCAAACACTTGAGCAGTACTCGAGAATAGGTCACACTAGCGTCCTCTATGTGGTCTTCTTTACAGATGTACCACACTTCCCTAAAATTCTTCCAATAAACCGAAGTCGACCATTCACCTCTGCTACCACAATCCTCACATGGTCATTCCATTTCATATCACTTTTCAACTTTATGCCCAGATACTTAAACAGCATGACTGTGTCAAGCAGAACACTACTAATGCTGTATCCAAACATTGCAGGTTTATTTTTCCCTACTCATCCACTTTAAATTAACATTTTTCTACAGTTTGAGCTAGCTGCCATTCATCACATCGACTAGAAATTTTGTCTAAGTCTTCTTTTGTATCCTCCTACCGTCATTCAACTTTGACACTTTCCCATACACCACAGTACCATCAGCAAACAACCACAGATTCCTCCTCACCCTGTCCACCAGATCGTTTATGTATACAGAAAATAAAAGTGGTTCTGTCACAGTTCCTTGTGGCAGTCCTAACGATACCCTTGTCTCTCATGAACACTGGCCATCAAGGACAAGGTACTGGGTTCTGTTACTTAAGAAGTTTTCAAACTACTCACATATCTGGTAACGTATTCCTTATGCTCTTACCCTCATTAACAGTCTGCAGTTACTCACAGTGTCAAATGCGTTCCGGAAATCTAGAAATATAGAATCTGCTTGTTGCCATTCATCCATAGTTCGCAGTGTATCATATAGGAAAGGATAAGCTGAGTTTTGCACAAGTAATACTTTCTAAAACCGTGCTGATCTGTGGCCATAAGCTTCATGGCTTCAAGGAAGTTTGTTATATTCTTACCAAAAATATGTTCATGGACTCTACAGCAAATCGGTGTTAAGGATACTGGTCAGTAATTTTGCAGGTCTGTTCTTTTATCCTTCTTGTTTGAGTCACCTGCATTTTTTCCCTATCCCTCGCAGCTTCACACTGGATGAAAGATTCATGATAAATGCAATCTAAGTAAGTGGGCATTGCTGTAGAGCACTCATTGTAAATCTGAATTGGGATTCCATCCAGACCTGGAAACTGATTTATTTTCAACTCTTTCAGTCATTTCTCTATGTCATATATGCTTATTAGTATGTCATCCATGTGGTCAAACGATTGTATATTTATACGACTCTCCTGGGTGAATGATTTCGTAAATGTGAAATTGAAAACTTCGCCTATCTTCAGCTGCCACACCAGGCTGATCAACAAGTGAAACCCCACACTTGCTTAGCGATTTTACATAGTACCAGAATTTTCCAGGCATCTCAACCAGATATTTTACTAAGATATGAGGGTGGTAGTTGTAGTATGCTTCACACACACTACTGGCCATTAAAATTGCTACACTACAAAGATGAGATTCTACAGACGCTAAATGTAACGGACAGGAAGAACATGCTGTGATATGCAAATGATTAGCTTTTCAGAGCATTCAGATTGGCGCCTGTGGCGACACCTACAACTTGCTGACATGATGAAAGTTTCCAACCGACTTCTCATACACAAACAGCAGTTGACTGTTGTTGCCTGGTGAAACATTGTTGTGATGCCTCGTGTAAGGGCCGGCCGGAGTGGCCGTGCGGTTCTAGGCGCTTCAGTCTGGAGCCGATCGACCGCTACAGTCGCAGGTTCGAATCCTGCCTCGGGCACGGATGAGTGTGATGTCCTTAGGTTAGTTAGGTTTAATTAGTTCTAAGTTCTAGGCGACTGATGACCTCAGAAGTTAAGTCGCATAGTGCTCAGAGCCATTTGAACCACTTGAACCTCGTATAAGGAGGACAAATGTGTACCATCACGTTTCCGACTTTGATAAAGGTCGGATTGTAGCGTATCGCGATTGCGGTTTATCGCATCGCAACATTGCTGCTCGCGTTGGTCGAGATCCAATTACTGTTAGCAGAATATGGAATCGGTGGGTTCAGGGGGGTAATACAGAATGCCGTGCTGGATCCCAACAGCCACGTACCACTAGCAGTCGAGATGACAGGCATCTTATTTGCATGGCTGTAATGGATCGTGCAGCCACGTCTCGATCCCTGAGTCAACAGATGGGGACGTTTGCAACACAACAACCATCTGCACGAACAATTTGACGACGTTTGCAGCAGCATCGGCTATCAGTTCGGAGACCATGGCTGTGGTTACCCTTGAAGCTGCATCACAGACAGGAGCGCCTGTGATGGTGTTCTTAACGACGAACCTGGGTGCACGAATGGCAAAACGTAATTTTTTCGGATGAATCCAGGTTCTGTTTACAGCATCATGATGGTCGCATTCGTGTTTGGCGACATCGCGGTGAACACACACTTGAAGCGTGTATTCGTCATCGCCATACTGCCGTATCACCCGGTGTGATGGTATGGGGTGCCATTCGTTACACGTCTCGGTCACCTCTTGTTCGCATTGACGGCACTTTGAACAGTGGACGCTACATTTCAGATGTGTTATGACCCGTGGCTCTACCCTTCTTTTGATCCCGGCGAAACCCTACATTTCAGCAGTATAATGCACGAACGCATGTTGCAGGTCCTGTAAAGGACTTTCTGGATACAGAAAATGTTCGACTGCTGCCCTGGCCAGCACATTCTCCAGATCTCTCACCAATTGAAAACGTCTGCTCAGTGGTGGCCGAGCAACTGGCTCGTCACAATACGCCAGTCACTACACTTGATGAACTGTGGTAACGTGTTGAAGCTGCATGGGCAGCTGTACCTGTAAACGCCATCCAAGCTCTGTTTGACTCAATGCCCAGGCGTATCATGGCTGTTATTATGGCCAGAGGTGGTTGTTGTGGGTACTCATTTCTCAGGATCTATGCACCCAAATCGCGTGAAAATGTAATTGCATGTCAGTTCTAGTATAATATATTTGTCCATTGAATACCCGTTTATCATCTGCATTTCTTCTTGGTGTAGCAATTTTAATGGCCAGTAGTGTACTTCTCCATACATTGTTTCTCTGCTCTGGCATCGGTATTGCCACCAATAACTCGATTTTAATGCACTAATTTACTTCCACCATCAGAAAACTTTCCTGATGGATGTCACTAACTCCAGATGAACTATCCGTGGACCAAGGGTTTTATGACCTCACTGTTTAATCCATTAACTCCAAACAACCATCAGAACGCTTACCTCTGGTCAGGAGCATTCAGAGCCGCAGTGACTCAAGTTTAGAAGAATAGTTGACCATGGACTGGATAGATATGTACCTCTTAGAACAGTTCGTCAGATAAAGATAAAGAAACTACTACAGAAATATTGATTGGTGCGTAGTAGCTGTAATACAAGCTACAGGGCTTGTAACTTTCCTATCCCCCCTTTTTTCTTCGTTCTTCATTTCAAATTATTATTTGTGGCTGTCACATTTGAGTGACACAAAGAATCTACTTCGTTTTGAAGAAGTTTAACTGTGTTACCTAAAACGAAATGTCCCTCTTTGCCTACTAATGAATTTTAAAGATCCTCCAATTAAGGTTTAAAAATGTTGATTTGAAACTTACATCATTTTACTTTGATTATGCAAATAACACACTTGCTAACAATGCCTAGACCCAACCATGCCTACATTAACAATTAAATTTCCACCTCCACACTGAAGTTTGCCCATTTCTGTATGACTTTCCCAGAAAAATTCTATTACTGTGACAGTCCATGGGGGTATTCGTAACTGTTCAACTAATAATGTACTGACAGTGAATGCTACTAGCTGAGAACGTCAATACTGCCTGATTCACTGATTTTGTGTGTAGTTACTGACATCCTCCACAAATAAACAGGATAATTACTCATTGTTGCCGTACCAATTGATGCAAAACATCTAGGCTCATATTTCATCACATCAGGAAACTGCTTGAATAATTTTTGTGCAACTTTAACAATGACTCCTTGCATGACAGTGCATGACTTTTAATGATTAGGGTAGTTGAACGTAAAACGACGAGACACAGAAAGTTTGAGAGAACCAGTGATGTGTGAGGGGTACAATTTCCTATGTCATGCCACTGTCTATAGTAGTACTATTTACCAGCTGTAGATTGAGAGATGCTGAATGAAATGCATTTGGCAGTCAAGGGGGCGATGTGTGCAGCGTTCAGTAACCAACATAGCACAATCTCATTGAAAGATTTCCTAAACCCAAAGAAATTCGGATTGTGTATAAAGGCTGTCACTGGCATGAAAGTTTGTATCCAGACACTCATGGATGACCCAGGAACTGAAGCTGACAGTAGCAAATCAAAAACAGAAATGATGAATTTCATCTTCAAATGTTCCATTGGGAAAAATGAGTGATATAGGCTGAAGAGCCAAAACATTATGACCAACTTCTTAATAGCATGTTTGTTGACCTTTGGTATGCAATACAGTAGTGAGTCTTTGTGGCATGGATTCAAGTCCTTCATAGGTTTCGAGGGTGTGTGGCACAAAACGTATATGCATAGGCCACACAATTCCCATAAATCTTGAGACTATCCATTGTAGAGGATAGCGGTAATGCAGCCATATAAGGTTAGTAATTACACTCCTGGAAATTGAAATAAGAACACCGTGAATTCATTGTCCCAGGAAGGGGGAACTTTATTGACACATTCCTGGGGTCAGATACATCACATGATCACACTGACAGAACCACAGGCACATAGACACAGGCAACAGAGCATGCACAATGTCGGCACTAGTACAGTGTATATCCACCTTTCGCAGCAATGCAGGCTGCTATTCTCCCATGGAGACGATCGTAGTGATGCTGGATGTAGTCCTGTGGAACGGCTTGCCATGCCATTTCCACCTGGCGCCTCAGTTGGACCAGCGTTCGTGCTGGACGTGCAGACCGCGTGAGACGACGCTTCATCCAGTCCCAAACATGCTCAATGGGGGACAGATCCGGAGATCTTGCTGGCCAGGGTAGTTGACTTACACCTTCTAGAGCACGTTGGGTGGCACGGGATACATGCGGACGTGCATTGTCCTGTTGGAACAGCAAGTTCCCTTGCCGGTCTAGGAATTGTAGAACGATGGGTTCAATGACGGTTTGGATGTACCGTGCACTATTCAGTGTCCCCTCGACGATCACCAGTGGTGTACGGCCAGTGTAGGAGATCGCTCCCCACACCATGATGCCGGTTGTTGGCCCTGTGTGCCTCGATCGTATGCAGTCCTGATTGTGGCGCTCACCTGCACGGCGCCAAACACGCATACGACCATCATTGGCACCAAGGCAGAAGCGACTCTCATCGCTGAAGACGACACGTCTCCATTCGTCCCTCTATTCACGCCTGTCGCGACACCACTGGAGGCGGGCTGCACGATGTTGGGGCGTGAGCGGAAGACGGCCTAATGGTGTGCGGGACCGTAGCCCAGTTTCATGGAGACGGTTGCGAATGGTCCTCGCCGATACCCCAGGAGCAACAGTGTCCCTAATTTGCTGGGAAGTGGCGGTGCGGTCCCCTACGGCACTGCGTAGGATCCTACGGTCTTGGCGTGCATCCGTGCGTCGCTGCGGTCCGGTCCCAGGTCGACGGGCACGTGCACCTTCCGCCGACCACTGGCGACAACATCGATGTACTGTGGAGACCTCACGCCCCACGTGTTGAGCAATTCGGTGGTACGTCCACCCGGCCTCCCGCATGCCCACTATACGCCCTCGCTCAAAGTCCCTCAACTGCACATACGGTCACGTCCACGCTGTCGCGGCATGCTACCAGTGTTAAAGACTGCGATGGAGCTCCGTATGCCACGGCAAACTGGCTGACACTGACGGCGGCGGTGCACAAATGCTGCGCAGCTAGCGCCATTCGACGGCCAACACCGCGGTTCCTGGTGTGTCCGCTGTGCCGTGCGTGTGATCATTGCTTGTACAGCCCTCTCGCAGTGTCCGGAGCAAGTATGGTGGGTCTGACACACCGGTGTCAATGTGTTCTTTTTTCCATTTCCAGGAGTGTATAAATAACAATATTATGAAAAGGATACGTTGCTACTCACCACATGAATGTGGTGATGAGTTACAGACAGAGACAATGGGAAGATTGCTGATCATGAAAGTGTTTGGCCAAAAGACTTCCTTTGGAAATAAAAAAAAGTCACACACACACACACACACACACACACACACAGATGACTACCCTTGGAAGCAGCCATCTGATTTACAAAGGAGATGTGCTGCACTTCAGTGACTGCTTCACAGCCTGTGCCATCTGGATACTTCGTACCAACACCAGTTTTTCTGAATTGCACTGGTGGGAACTCTCCTTACAACGTATCCTTTGTTCATGTAACCCACCTCCCCAGCTTCAACCTTCACAGTTATGCCCTCCTTGACCTACCTGTCCCCTTCTGTGTTCCCTCTCCAGCTCTACACACATCTTCTATTCTGACAATGCACCTGCAAGTCTTTTCCCCTTTCTCCTGTCTCCTCTCCCCTCTCCCTTTCCACTCCCGCCACCCACAGAGGCTCAGCATTTGTTTGCTGAGTATGGGCTTGGCGACTCTATGGTTTCTGAGCCAGGGACTGGTAAGCGCCACCAGTTTTCTGTCACCATAAGATCTTGGCATGCTTCAGCAACCACTGTGTGGTGTGGCAATGGAACGTTGTGTGTCTCAGGAAACAGGGCTCTTGGCTTAACTGCCCATGTCGCGAGGACGGAATAAACCTTTATAAAAAGCCCTCAATCTCAAGGTGTGAGTCTAACAAGAGGGCTCATGCAGGCAGTCCTCCTGATTCAGTCAGTAGTAACAGAATGCAAGCCACTTCAGAGAAAGTGTTTCTTATAGTTAAAGGAAAAGAGGGGAGTTTTGAAAAAATTTCGCCATTTTACATACAAAAAGCCTTAGAAGGCGTTACTGGCACCTTAAAATCTGTCAAGCGGTTGCGAAATGGGACCCTGTTGGTTGAAACATCTAGCTCCCAACAGGTCAAGAAGCTTCAGACAGCTCAATGCATCAGGGAGTATGTGATAGAAACTGAATTGCACAACACCTTGAACTACAGCAAATGTTTTGTGACTTGCAAGTAACTAGTTGACATTCCCAGAGAAGACCTGAAGCGAAATGGTCCCAAGAAGGGATTGTCGACATGAAACACATTGCGAAATGGATGGATGGCAAACTCGTAAAATCAGACTCGTTTATCCTCACATTTAACAGCACCAAACTACCAGAGTATGTGAAGGCAGGTTTCCTACACCTCATTGTACGACCTTGCTACTCAAATCCAACGTGGTGTTTTAAATGCCAGCATGTTGGGCACACTACTCTCAGCTGTGAAGGAGAAACCACTTGTGGGAAATTTGGTAAAGTCGTCCAGGAGGGAGTTGGTTGCTCCTCTCCTCAAAAGTGTGTTGACTGCTTTGGGAATCACCCTGCGTGCAGCAGGGACTGCAGAGTTTTCCTTGAGTAGTGGAAGATCCAGGAGATCAAAACGACAAAGTTCAACCCATATGGTGAAACCAAGAACCCACATTCGCTGCCTCCTTATCTTCCATTCTAAACAGCCAATCCTGAAAACTGATGCTGCTACACAAACAGAGGTTGCTAATGCCAGCGCTAGCACCTGCATTTGTCAGTGCACATATGCTGCTGCAGTTCCTTTGAAACCTGCCCCTCCCCCTCTAACTTCAGCAAAGGTTGTGGTTTCTGACATCATGAACCTTCCTGCCCCTCCACATGTCAAGTCTTGTGCACCGCCCAGCACTGCTACACGCCCTATCACTCTTGAGGTTGTGGCTCTGAAGCCACCTCAGACCAAAAAATCGAAATCAAAGACCTCACCTGCTGAAGGAAACAGGAGGTACACAGTCTGATGATGTTAATGTCATTCTATCTGACGTCTCTCTCGAATCTCCTTCAGAGACAATCACAAGTGCCAACTCCAGGGGATCTGAGGGGATCCGGGGCCCCTCAAAAATTCGTTTGGTGAGGCATAGCCTCCCAATGATTTAAGAAAATTATTAGTTATATTATACTTTGTAAAATCACAAAATTATGTTGGAATTTTTTATTTTCCTTGTTTGACGATAGTTACCTTTTAAAATACATTCAGCAATGAGTTACAGCAAATAATTATTACTGTAGTAACCAGGTTAACTGAAAACGAGTAATGTGAATGACGGTGTTACGGTGCTGCGGGCACACTTAGAATTTGTCCCAATGCGCGAACCTTCAGGTAAAGTTTGGCGCCAGTGGGCCATCGCTGTGGCCGCAGCGACATCAAAAGATCTGGAGCAGAAGTGCCTGGAACCCTCCGCCTCGCATCGCCTTGATGCTTTGTCTTTACGACGACGCGGCTATATAAAGCCAACCCTGCTGTCGCAGTCGTTCAGTGTGGATAGTTTCGTTCAGTGCATGCTGCAGAAGTTTTCAATGTTCCGACTTTAGTGTCTAGTGGACTATTTTATATGACTATATTTTATTCATTTACTGTAGTCTCGTACTGTATTGTGAATTAAGTTTGCAATGGATAAATTTGCTACCAAAAAGGCGAGCTTGGAAGTTGAAGTCAGCCTCCAACAATTATTGTGTCATCAATTGCTTCACCATCTTCAGGCGAGAACCATTCACAGCCAAAACCTGGACAATCCGGTAAGGGAGGATTATTTCAGAAGTCTTGGTTGATCAAATTATGTGGCTAGAATATGAAGCATCTACCGAAAAAGTTTTCTGCAAAACCTGCAAAGAGGCAGATGCTAAAAATCTATTACAATTTTCTTCACAGAAAGACGTTGCATTTACTTCCGTAGTATTTTTTAAGTGGAAAAAGGCTTTGCAAAAATTCCGTCTTCATGGAAATACGTTTACGCGTATAGAAGGTGTTCTGAAACTAAATTCTGTCACTAACTGAAGTGTGGCCTCCCAATTGAATGAACTGTTAGATAGTGATATGAAGAAAGGTCGGTTAGCTCTTGAGACAATTTTTACTACCGTGCAGTTTCTATGCCGACAAGGACTAGCAATTAGGAGGCACAAAGATGTAAACTCAAATATTTTTCAATTGTTGGAACTCCGAAAGAATGACATAGCTGAGTTTAAAGATTGGTTACGGCGTTCAGGGTATAAGTGGATGTTCCACAATATTCAAAACGATATCATTGATCTACTAGGAAAGTCTGTGTTGAGAAAGGTATTGGCTTCAATCAAGAAGACTGAACATTTTTCTATCATGGTTGACGAAACAAGTGATTCTTCGATTCATGAACAAGTCTCATTTTGTATTCATACTGTTGATTAATTAATCATCAAAAAAGGCTTTATTGGCTTATATGGGACCCCCAACACTGAATCACAAACTCTATTTAGTATTTTAAAACACATTTTTCTTCGTCTTGATTTGTCAATGGATCACTTAAGAGGACAGTGCTATGATGGTGCCTCGAATATGAGCGGTAAGTTCAAAGGAATAAAAAAGTTAGTTTGAGATACAGAACCAAAAGCACGTTATGTGCACTGCACTGCTCACAGTTTAGACTTGACAGTTACAGACACTCTCTGCCATCTTACGTCTGTGGGGAATATTGTGGCTTTAGCCAAGGACTTTGAAGAACTTTTAGAGTTTTTTGAAACATTTTTTTCAGAGGACATAACAGAGGCAGGTTACAAATGGGTTGTGTTGCATTGGGTTGTTTGGGGAAGGAGACCATACAGCGAGGTCATTGATCTCATCGGATTAGGGAAGGACGGGGAAGGAAGTTGGCCATGCCCTTTGAAAGGAACCATCCCGGCATTTACCTGGAGTGATTTTGGGAAATCACGGAAAACGTAAATCGGGATGACTGGACGCGGGATGGAACGGTCGTCCTCCCGAATGCAAGTCCAGTGCCTAACCACTGCGCCACCTCGCTCCGTGGTTACAAATGTGCAGTCTTCCTTGAGTCAATGTTACAATTCAAGACTTATTTCTTTTTACGTCTTTATTGCCATGCATTGAACCCAGTAGAGGATGTCAATGAAAAAATTCAGTGCCCTCGTTTAAGTGTTGCTGATCTGGAAGAAATATTCGAGGGCTTGAGTTGTACATTGAATGAAGGTGTGATAGTTTTGAACACTTTTGGGAATTGTGTTTAAAAGAAAAACCTTCACAAGTTGATGATCCTTTGCTTCCTTGGAATTGACGTACACCAAAGAAGTATGAAAACAATAAAGTTAGCTCACCACACACTTTACAACCCCAAAGGAATACTACAAAGTTATTTACATTGAAGATTGTGAAATGGTGCAATCTTGCATTACTTGGCGGTTTGCTTCAACTGGACACTCACATCATTTCATTTGAACGCTTGCTTTTAGTAAACAGATGTGAAACAATTTTGGAAAAATCATCTGAGTTTCTCAAAAATGACCTAAACATTGAGAGACTGCCCTTACACGTGAATATGTTAGCTAATATCGCTAATAAAAACGACTGGTCTTAAAAACATGCTTGATGTAAGAAAGTACATTACACGAGAGCCTGCATTTCGAGAAATGTTATGTGAAGTAGTGAAGTGCATTAAGCTTCTCCAAGTCGTTCGAATCACGACAGCAACGGCAGAATGGTCATTTAGCGCCCTTAGACATCTGAAGTCATACCTCCAATCAACAATGGGGCAGAAGCGATTGAACAACTTGGCTGTTCTTAATGCCCACCGAGATGTTTATGATGAATTTGATATCTGACCAGTCATCAACGACTTCATATTCAGTATTCCAGTCTGGCGGTCGACATTTGCACCTTTCTAAAGACACTCTAGCCCTAATAATGGCATTTAGAGCAATATTAAAAATCTTTAGAAACTAGAGAATTAAATACAACATAATGTTAAATTTTCAGTTACGAAATATTGATACTAGTTTAGTACAGTATTACTATAGTACTGTATAGTTATTTTCAAATACTTAAATACTTTAGCGTGTAAGACCCAATTAAAACCCGCTATTTACATACTTTTCGACTGAAAGTATTAGGCATACTGTATTAACTGTATTAAAGCATTAACTTTGAGATATTGTTTTTATTTAATGAACCCTAAGCCTTATGCAAAAGTAAGCTTAAATTAGCTATTTCACTTATTAATCAAAGTGCTATTACTATGCGACAGCAATATTTTATGTTTTATCCTTTTTATTTAAATATAATTTCAGTCTTTTCAGAGCTATATATTCACTGTCTGTAATAGTTTATAAGAATGATTATTACTGTAAATTAAATTAGCTTTTTACGAAAATACTGTGCGTGTTTATGTTTTGTTTCTTTTTTGGAAGCCAAAAAATGTGTTAGGTTTGTCGAGTTTCCTGGAGTGTTGAGTTATCGAGAGTCCAGTTTTCGGGGTTATAATGTTGAACATATGATTCTAAAATGCTTAAAACAACTTTAAAACTCACTATTTTTTTATCTAAAACATAGAAAATTTCCCAGGGCAGGACCCCCAGTATTCCCCATCCCCTCCCCAATATTTTTTATAATTCGGCTCCCCTGCAGGTGATGGAGGTTGATGTCGCACTGGGGCAATCATCTTGGCCTAAAACTGCGTCTCCACCCATTGTGGGCTCCCCTCCCTGGCAGAAAATCAAGATGAGGGTACTACCACCACAGCAACGGCCCCTGTGCTTGTGTTTACAGGAAACTCATTTAAAAGTATCTGATGCTCCTATACTGTGGGGCTGTATGCTATATCGCTTGGATGACCTGACTGGGTAAAGGGCCATAGGAGGGGTCGCCATTTTTGTCTATAATGGGCACCACTACTCTACTCTCCCCTGGATACTGACCTGCAAGCAGTTCCAGTTGAAATTCATGCACATCAGAGGCTTACAGTTTGCCCTCTTTATTTAACTTCACTGGATGCAGTAGACTCTGAGGCTCTCAGAGATCGTATGGAACAACTCCCTTGACCAGTTCTCCTCCTTGTAGACCTCAATGCCTATTGTGTCCTGTGGGGCTCAACCTCTACTTGCCCTCGGGGTCAAGTTTTACAGAGCCTTCTGACATCTCAAGAGCTGTGCATCCTAAACACTAGTACACAGACTCATTTCTGTGACGCTCCTGGGTCAGTCTCGGCCATCAACCTCTCTCTCTGCTCTCCAGCCCTCACCAACTCTATTCAATGGGATGCCATTGACGACCTTCGTCCCAGCAACCACTTCTCCATCTGCATTCACCTACTGAATGGTGTGTTGTTGGAACAGAAGCCATCAACATGGATGACTGGCAGGGATAACTGGATGCTGTTCAGCCAGTTGGCTGTGTTTGAACACCGTGACAACGTCCAGGAATGTGATCCATCATGCTGCTGACCTATCCATACAAACGTCTTTCATCCCTCTTAAGAGGCGACCTGTACCTTGCGACCGAACCGCCGAATCTTCCCATCAGTAAATGGGGTATGTTCTCAACTGACTCGTTTGTTTTAGCCCCCTCCACTGACAGAATGACCTGCTTCCTACTTCCATATGTATAAAGCCAATACGGACTTGTAGCTGTCACGCCTTTGCGCTTACTGCTACGTATTTTAACCGTAAATAGCTCAGCCCTAATGGTAAGAGGTAGTAGTGAATTCACGTTATTAATCTTTGAAGACAGCACAGCTGCCACAAGCTCAGCTCACTTTTACTCCACTCCTACCCTCGCCATTGCACCACATTAACTAGGTGCTACATGGACCTTGCTAAATTCACTTGCGTATACATTTTTGACCGTTACTCGCCAGTATTTACCTAATGATTAGTACACTCCTAACCGGACTATTTCCCAAATAGCTGTGATGATTGAACGGGTTCGATCCACGGCCTACAGTGCCCTACAGTTCACACGGTAACACTGCCTACCTGACCCACTTAACTTGGTAGTGAGCTTATGTATCCAATCACCACTGCTAGCAGCAGTGGATAATCCTATCAGCACGACGAGAGCAGCAGACTTACCGTCGAATCCTCCTGAAAATACTTATAACTACGGTCGCCAGCTCTGAAGGAGCAAAAGAATAAATCAATTTTTTGGCTCGTTTCAAAGTGAAACGGCTTGAGTTGAATTTAAACTTAATTCTGAATATTACTATTTCTGATCATTCTAGGTGATTCTACAAAGCAAATACTCTCTCAATTTCTGTGAGTTGGCTTGGTAATTACCACCATGACAATTCATGCAACTTAGGTTAATAAAATTCTATCCTTCAACTTATTTAATGATTTTGGATATTACTCTTTGGACAATTGATACAGAATTAGTTAAGTGACTTTACTTGAAAGGTTACTCAGAAAAATTTAAGTAACTATAAATAGGCGACTCATTCTGGTGTGACCATTGCTCTTTTCAACATTCTTATACGCTAAAGTATTCTACACCCAAAAGAATTGTAAATGAAAGAGGCGATGGTGGCCTCAGTCTGATTTCACTACACAATGTTTCAGGTTACTACACTTTACAATGAACAACATGCGTCGTAATTTTACTCATTACTATATTCTGTCCTCTGCACTTGCACAAAAGAAGACTGGTATTCTTCTTTTACATGTATACAAAGTTCGACTTAACAATTGCAAGCAGTCTTGCCTTGGGTAGACATGTCGGTGCTGGTGGTGAGATGCATGTGGCTAACGCAGCTCTTCACGCCTCATGCCCTCAATGGCGGCTGGAACTACAAGCTGTAGCACTCGTATAAGCTACTGCAGGTCCGCCATAAAATCTGGGCGCAGGAACTCTTACAATCAGCCCCAGTGGCATAGAGACGGCTTCGACAACCATTCGTCGCGTTCCACTCCACAAACGGCGACGATATTCGCCTCTTCGCTGTTGCACAATCAGTTTTGCGTGAGCACAGTTATACACGTCCGATCACGTCAACACTCCCCAGGCCATTCCATTGTTCAGTCCCTGTGTCTCCAGCTACCTCTAGCTACGCTCGTATCACCAAGAGTGGGGGCGTTCCCCTACCACCTTTTCACCGAAATCATTTAGTATTTAAGAATATTTATATTTATTACCCTGGAGTTCATACCAGTCATAATAATTTACTACTAGCGCTTTATAACATTAAATCATACAGTAATAGCTTATAATTACCAAGAAAAAGAATACATTTGACTCCGAGAGCTTAGTGCATTGTCTGACAGGCAGCGCTAATTCCCAGTTTCGCCAATAGATGGCATCAGGGTGCACTCCCTGGCAGTCTCACACCAGCACGCCTGTTTCCGACGCACGGGCTCCAAATTACTGTCAGCCTACCATCATTTCAGTTCCGTTACAACCTTGATGGACAGACGAGTGCCATTCAGCCATCTGGGACAGGCGTGCAGCTCTATGACTGATTAAATGCCACCCAAAAGCGGACAATGTCACCGCCTTTCGAACTGCGAGAGCCAAGGCTCACTGTGTCATTAAAGAGAGCAAAAGAAACGGTTATGGCAAGAGTTCCTGGACTCTTTGACCCGTTCCACTTGCTCCACAAAAGCATGGGAAGCCATCTGGAGGATTTATGGTAAATACAGCTGATTACCGATAGCATCAGTGCTGAAACAGGAGTGCCTGAAGACAACACCAGAGACATTGTTCAGATGCTGGCTGAGCATTTTGCACAAACTACTGTCCATGCAAGCCAGGATCCGGTGTTTCATAGCTACCGTACAACTGTAGAGAGCGAAAAATTGGACTTTAGGTCCAACAGTTCTGAGGGCTACCTCTCCCCTTCCTCCATGTGGGAACTCGAATCGGCACTGACTGAAATTTATGACACTGTATCCGGTCACAACCACATCCAGTACTGCCTGCTTTGACATTTGCCAGCGGCGTCAAAGGAAATCCTCCTCGAATGTTTTAATCTAATATGTCAGACAGGCAACTTCCCCAACTCATGAAGTGAGTCAATTCTGACTCCTCTCCTCAAACCAGGAAAGGACTGCTCACGTCCCAGTAGTTATCGGAACATCGCCTTAACAATCTGTGTAGTAAAGACCGTGGAGCAAAAGGTTAACTGTCATCTGGTCTGGTTGTTAGAGACCATTCAACTTTTAGCTGCTCTCAGTGTGGGTTCTGAAGACTTCGGCCCACTGCTGACAGTCTGACCCTCCTAGAGGCGACTATTCAGCAGGCTTTCCTCTGGAAGCATCACTGTATTGGCATTTTCTTCAATATAAGTAACACATACAATACTACTTGGAGACACTGTATTCTTGTACAGCTGCATCAGTGGGGCTTTCTTGTCTCAGCAGTTTTTTAGGACCGAGTTGGTGACACACTGTGTGATTGATTTGAGCAGAAGAATGGTGTCCCACAGCACAGTGTTTTAAGTGTTACCCTCTGTGCCATAGCTATCAACAGTATCATGTCTACGGTAAGGAGTCCCATACAGTGCTCCTTATCTGTGTAAGATTTTACTGTTTTCTGTTCCCCCTCCAGTGTTGCAATGGTGAACCGTCAGTTGCAACTTCCAGTGCGGAGGTTAAAGGAGTGGGCTGCTAGGACAGGTTTTCAGTTTTCTGCAGATAAGTGTTTGTGTGTTCATTTTAATCATTCTCATTGTCTTCTTAATTTGCCTGCCTTGAATATGGGGGACAGCATCCTACATTTTAGTCATATAGTGCGGCTTCTAGGTCTCATTTTTGACTCCAGATTCTCAAGATTGTCACACCTGTGAGACCTGAAGGCACTGAACATCATCAAGTGCGTTAGCCATAGGTCTTGGGGAGCGGACAGGGTGCATTTCCTCCAGTTTTATCGGGCTTTTGTGTGTTCATGGCTGGACTACGTGAACGGTGTATGGGTCAGTGAGGCCCTCTTATTTACAAAATGGCTCTGAGCACTATGGGACTTAACTTCTGAGGTCATCAGTCCCCTAGAACTCAGAACTACTTAAACCTAACTAACCTAAGGACATCACACACATCCATGCCCTTGGCAGGATTCGAACCAGCAACCGTAGCGGTCGCGTGGCTCCAGACTTAAGTGCCTAGAACCGCTCGGCCACACCGGCCAGCTCTTACAGGTCATTGATGCTGTCCACCATGAAGGAATTCAGCTGGCCATGGGCGCTTATTGGATCAGTCCTGTACTCAGCCTCTGTGCTGAGGTGGGGGAACTGCCACTTGCCATCCAACACCAGCTCCTCATGGCGAGTCAGGTGTGTAAGTTCCTCACAGTTCCAACTTCATTCGCACACCATACTGTTGGTTGCCTGCCTCTGGAGTGCCTTTTTCCAACCGTCCATGAGCCACAATGCCATTTGGGCAAGAATATCCAGGATGCCCTCCTCCAACTATGACTGGGGAAGGAGGTGTCTTTCTGCTGGGTACCAGGGCACATGGGAATTGTGGGGCAAGGGTGGATCGAACAGCCAAGGAGGTGTGTCATGATTCTCAGTTATTTCAGTGTGTTATCCCTCTGCATGCTGTTGAAGTATGAAGTCCTGTGGCGATGGGAAGATGAGTGGCTGGAAGTGACTGAGAACAACCTCTGTGTATTAAATCCCACAACTCGGCAGTGGAGTACTTTCTCCCAGCCACAGGATGAGATCCTTCTTACTCATCTTCACACAGGCCACAGCCCCATGATGCATGGGTTCTTACTTCAGCAAGAACACCCTCCAATGTGTGGTGCCTGTGGCGTGCATATCACGGTGCGCCACATTTTGTTGGACTGAATTTTATGTGCTGACTAATGGACTGCAGCAGATTTGCCAGCGGATCTGCAGTCTATTTTATGTAGTGATCAAATGAATGTGGTTCGAGTTTTAAAGTTTTGTGAATTGTCCAACAATTTTAACAAGATTCTAGGGAGATGTTTTCAATATGTCAACAAGGTGGTTGGCTGACTCAAGGTTTTTGTAAGTGGTCAGCCAGTCACACATCTCCCTGTGCTTTTCTCTTAGCTCGTCTGTGTTTGGTTTTAATTTCTTGATTAGCTATCTTCCCTCCTAACTGGTTTTAGTGCATGCGAGAGTGCATGTGAGATAGAGTGACTGTGTGGTCATTTCGAGTGCATGCGTGTACAACAATTTTAGTTCATCACCACATTAGTTAGTTTTAATAAGGGCGCTGATGACCTAGCCATTGGGCACCCATATGATCCAAACACACACACACACACACACACACACACACACACACACACACACACACACACACACACACCACTACTAGAACAGGCTCCTAACTCTGCATCTAGTGGCTCTATCCTGTCTCTAACTCATCCATATCCCTGCACACTCTCAAAGGCAGCACACCACCTTCCCTCACCCCTACCCTGTTATCCCTCCCCCTCCTACCCTATGCCTTCTCCTTACCCCCACCACCCACCCAGCATTGCTGTTATAATCAGATGTAGCTGCAGTCAGGTCACAACTGTTGGAGATAGTTGCTGTGTGTGTGTGTGTGTGTGTGTGTGTGTGTGTGTGTGTGTGTGTGTGTGTGTGTGGTTGTGTATGTGTGTTTTGCAAATGTCCTATCACATTAATGTGACCATTGGGTAAGTTTCATATCTATATCCAATAACCACTCGGACTGCAGGTGGCAGCACCAGCAGTGGAAAATGTATGAAGCATGCCAGGGTGTCGAAAAAACCGTGCAGTCGTTGTCAGAATGAGGAAACAGAGTGATTTATCAGATGTCGAAAAGTGTATGATCATTGGCTTTTGGGCCAAGGGTGGAACCATTTCTAAAATGGCTAAGTTTGTAAACTGTTCACATGCCACCATACTTAAAGTATATCAAGCATGTCTAGATTCAAAGGCAACTGTGGTGCACAACAGACCATAGATGATGGCTGAACAATGGCTATGGAGATGTGTACGGGCGAATAGACATGCAGCTGTTGAGCAACTGACCGGCAGATGAACCAAGGGGCTACCAACAGTTACTTCTTAATGACCATTCAGCAAACCTTGCTGCATATAGGCCTCCACAGCAGGTGTGTGGCTCATTCATGCTTGATAATGACTGGTCATTGGCGACGAAGGCCAGAATTTGCATGCCAGTACCTCAACTAGAAGTCCACTAAATGGTGACAGGTGGCCTTTTCAGATGAATCACGTTTTATGCTCCATAGGCTAGATGGCTGTTAGAATGTACAACATAAAATGTCTGAATGCAGACACCCTGCAAGAATCGTCAGAATAGGAAAATTTTCTTGGCATTCTCAGAGTGACCATGTCAACCCCTAAATTCAGTTTGCTTTTTCTTGGCACGATGGCAACACCAGCAGGACAGAGCGATGTGTCGCACAGCTTGCAGTGTATACACGTCATTCAAAGAGCATCAGAATCTCTCTCTTCCCTTATCCCAACACGTGCATATTCCCATACCTCAACTGTTCCATACTTTTTTCCCAGGTTTTTTACGTATTTGTTTGCGCGTGTTTTTACATATTTGCACCTATTTGTGCGTATTCTTGCATATTTTTGCACATCTTTACGTATTTATGTATGACTGTGTGTATTTTCACACGCCTTTTTCTGTTATCCAGCCTCCCTCACAACCACCTAATGCCTTCAGTTTCCCATTTCCTACGTCATTACCCCGTTTCTTCAACGTCATCCCTTCCACAATGAACAGCAGATCGGTCTTTCTGTATCGCTTCAGAAAAATTCCCTTTCCCTGGTTAAAACCCAGTCCCAAACCCTGTTCCTTAAATGATGCCTAAACCATATTATCCTCCTCCCTCCCCATCAAACAGCCTAAGCATACGAATTCCTTTCTCTTGATGCCAGCTCTTCTTTCATAATGACATTTACATTTTCAGAGTCTACCAGTTCTTGTCCTTCACAAACCTGGTGCTACAGAAACATATCTCCATGGCATAGGCATCCCAGAACCACCTCTACTACCTCCACAAGATAGTGGTACTGTGCAGTCCCTACTATGTACACCATATCTCTGAAACTGAATCCTTTTCTCTATAGCACCTGGAAGAGCATTCCAGACACCAGCTTCATAAGTTATCCAACCTGCTGACATCCTGCTGCCGCTTTGAGCACCACTAACCAACTCATGTCCTACCCACAGTGTTCCTCATCATCAACCCCTCACAGCATCCAGAAACTGACTAGCTGACCTCTTCAGCTTCCCACGTCCTCCAAATCTCCCTACCAACACACCACTAAATCTGGAGCCAGAAAAATTCTGGAAAGCTGTTGATAACCTTTCCACCAAAATCTGAAGCCCCATGGAAGTTTCAGTCCTATCCAGAGGCCTCACTTTCAGCCTACACCCAAATTTAACCACATAGAACTTGTCAAAGACATACTGTCATTCTCCTAATCCTTGCAATGGAAACACTCCCTCCAGCGAAACCAAGCCTAATCCCAATATTGGATCTTGTCTGTCTTAGTTCAAGCCACCATCCAATCATGATCCTCCCTCCACCCTTCCACCTAATCACCCCCTAGTCATTTTCCACAAATTCCTTACATCCAATCTGGTCTCACCATCGTTCCCCAATCCCTTCCTAAGAACACTAGCCTTTCAGTTGAAGAAATGACAGCTATACACATCCTCAAAACAGATCCTCACCTAATCATCCTATCTGCAGACACAGGTTCCCCCACTGTCACTATTAATCACAATGACTACCGGGCAGAAGATCTCTGCCAATCGTATGACTCCTCCACGTTTAAACTCTGCCATGTTGATTCCATCCCAGAAATTAAAAAATGGCTCTGAGCACTATGGGACTTAACTGCTGAGGTCATCAGTCCCCTAGAACTTAGAACTACTTAAACCTAACTAACCTAAGGACATCACACACATCCATGCCCGAGGCAGGATTTGAACCTGCGACCGTAGTGGTTGCCCGGTTCCAGACTGTAGCACCTAGAACCGCTAGGCCACTCCGGCCAGCCCCATCCCAGAAATTCAACATAACCTGCAACCCGTACTTAAAGCCTTAGATCCTCGACAGAACCTCTCCCATGAATCCATTTTCCTTTTCATCTCTATGATAGCCCACACACTCGCTTTCTACAAGCTACCTAAAACCAACCAAACCAACATTCCTGGACACCGCAACAGTAGGTGGTTACTGTGCTCCCACTGAAAGAATTTTGTTCTTCATTTATCAGCACCTCCAACCAAGTGCCAAAAATCTAGCCCCCAAGGGCAAAGATACCAACCAAATCTTTCACTGACTCTCCACCATCCCCACTCTTTTACTTCATGGACACTTACTCATCACTGTTGACACCACTTCCCTATACACGAATATCTCTCATGCCCATGATCTTACCACTATTGGACATTACCTTCCCCAACATCTTTCAGAACCCAGTCCCACTACCTCATTCATGATACACCTTAGTACCTTTATACTAACATACAATTACATTTCCTTTGAAGGAAAGGTATACAAACAAATCTGTGGCACAGCCATGGGCACCCACATGGCACCATCCTATGTGAACCTGTTTATGGGCCATCTAGAGGAAATTTTCCTTGCCTCCCAAAACCCCAAAACCCTAGTGTGGTTCAGGTTCATTGATGATATCTTCATGATCTGGACTCAAGGTCAAGACACCATATCCTCATTCCTTCGCAACCTCAATCCCTTCTCTCCCAGCTTCTTTACCAGTCCTCCTAAACCCTGTGTGCCACATTCCTGGATGTTGCCCTCCTCCTCTCTGATAGCTCCATCCACACCTCTGTGCACATTAAACCCACCAGCCTCCAACAGTACTTGCACTTCGACCACTGCCATCCGTTTCACACAAAAACATCCCTCCCATACAGCCTGGCCACCTGGGGGCAGCATATCTGCAGTAACAAGAACACCCTTGCCCAGTACGCTGTAGGTCTCACAAAGGCTTTCACAGACAGGCACTCCACCCCAGACCTAGTTTTCAAACAGATTTCCCATTCCATATCCCCATGCACCTTCATTCTTCCCCCACCCCAAAGAACCAGCTACAAAGGAGTGCTCCCTTTCTCAATCAGTACCACCCCAGACTG
Source organism: Schistocerca piceifrons (assembly GCF_021461385.2). Lineage (NCBI taxonomy): Eukaryota > Metazoa > Arthropoda > Insecta > Orthoptera > Acrididae > Schistocerca > Schistocerca piceifrons. The sequence continues at coordinate 766,177,335 of NC_060149.1, read as the reverse complement.
GAACATCTAAACCACATTCTTTGTCAGGGCTTTGACTGTGTATGTGCCCTGAAATGAGAGACATCCTACCCAAGATTCTTCCCACCACTCCCAAAGTGATGTTCCGTGCTCACCAACTCTATGACATCCTAGTCGATCCCTATGCCAGTCCCAATCCCAGCCCCTTGCCACAGGAATGATATCCTTGTGGAAGACCCAGGTGAAAGACTTACCCAATCACCCACTAAGCACTTCCCGTTCCAGTCTTGTCACAGGCTTGTCCTCCACCATCAAGGGTTGAGCCACCCAAAAGCAGCCACGCCCTATACCAGCTCAGCTGCAATCGTTGCACACATTTTTGTATTGCTATGATTACAAACCAGCTGTCCACCAGAATTAATGGCCACTGCCGGACTGTGTCCAAGAGCAAAGTGGACCACCCTATGGCCAAGATGCAGCTGAAAATAACACGCTTGATTTCAGTGGCTGCTCCACAAACTGGGCCATCTGTATCCTCCTGTCCACCACCTGCTTCCCTGAACTGCACAGATGATAGTTACCCTTAAAACACATTCTTTGCTTCTGAGATTAGCCTGGCCTCAACCTACAATAACTTAAGGTCCAACACCTTCCACCCAATAGTTTCTGCCCCCTCTGTCCTATCACCTACTTTCAGTTTACTTCCTCTGACCCTTACTGTGCATCACTCTCTGCCAGCACACCCAGCAGTCTTTTTCCCTCTCTGCTCCTTTCCTTTTCCATTCCCCCCCCCCTCCCCCCCCCCCTCCCCCCCAAATGAATTCTAATCCCTGCTTGCTCCACCAGCCAGCACTCTTCTCTTCCCTTTTTCCCTCTCTGCTACTTTTCTTTTCCATTCCCCCCCCAAAGAATTTTAATCCCTTCTTGCTCCACCAGACAGCACTCTTCTCTCCCACCATTCATACCCTGCTATCCCTCTGCTTCATGGCTTCACTCCAGATTCCTGCTTTCATTCAATACAACAGTTGCAGTGTGGCCAGAGCTGTTAGAGATAGTGGTCTTGTGTGCTTGAGGTATGCCTGCTTGTGCAAATATGTGGGTGTGTGTGTTTTCTTTTTTTTTCTGAAGAAGGCTTTGACGGAAACCTCAGTGTTTAACAGTTCTTTCAGTATGCCTGTCTGCAACTCAATGTGTCATCTTTATGGTGAGGAGCACTCTATCTGTACTTTTCATAATACAGTTCTTATTCCATCCTGGAGTTTCTATTGTTTGTAATTATAAATAAAATAATATCTGGCTGCAGCAATGATTTTAAAAAGTTATTAGGTGATCGATTGTGGAACAGCCAATCCCTTCTTGAGATGTATCCTAGGTATACATTTAATCAGTGTTAGGTATTATTTTTCAGATCACAGCTGGATGTCAGCCACATCTCCACTTCCACCTCCATACCACCACACAACATTATACCTCATAGACTGGCAAGAGACTCGCCGTGTACACTTCTAAGCTGCTATTATCTAACACTACAAATGAAGCATTTTAACTTTACATAGACCACTATTAACTGTCTATACAGGGTGAACATCCATAAAACTGACAAACTCCAGGAACAGATTCCTGAGTGGAAATGGTGGAAAAAGTTCTTATGAACATGCATCCAGAAATGAGACAGTGTGTGTGCAACAAGAACTAATCATCCTGGAACATGGTACAGTGCATCCACCTCACAACAGATGTTCAAAGTGGCCTTCGTGGGATGCAATGCACACATTCACCTGTTGCATCATACTTTGGCATTCACCATGCTTGTGGGCCACTTGCCTCAAGCTTGTACTAGGGTTTGTTTGTCTCAATACCCTGCACAACACGGTCCTCCAAATATGGTGTATGCATGATCCACAGCCTCCCTGCGTGTTTGATCTGTCTGAAAGTGCCCATGGTCACATAAATGCCCAAACAGGGCTTGAAGTGTTGAGTGCTATTGACAAGGGATTTCAAATTGATTCTGTATTTTTACATTTCCAGAAGGCTTTTGACACTGTACAACACAAGCGTCTTGTAGTGAAATTGCATGCTAATGGAATATTGTCTCAGTTATGTAACTGGATTCACGATTTCCTGTCTGAGAGGTCACAGTTCATAGTAATTAATGCAAAGTCAAAGAGTAAAACAGAAATGACTTCTGGTGTTCCCCAAGGTAGTGTTATAGGCTCTTTGCTGTTCCTTATCTATATAAATGATTTAGAAGAGAATCTGAGCAGCTGTCTTAGGTTGTTTCCAGATGACGTTGCAATTTATCGACTAGTAAATCCATCAGAAGGTCAACACAAATTGCAAAACGATTTAGAAAAGATATCTGTTTGGTGCAAAAATTGGAAATTGACCCTACATAATGAAAAGTGTGAGGTCATCGACATGAGTGCTAAAAGGAATCCATTAAACTTTGGTTACGCAATAAATCAGTCAAATTTAAAGCTCATAAATTCAACTAAATACCTAGGAATTACAATTACGATTAACTTAAATTGTAAGGAACGCACAGAAAACGTTGTAGGAAAGGCTAAACAAAGGCTGTGCGTTATTAGCAAGACACTTAGATAATGTAACAGAGCTACTAAAGAGACTGCCTACACTACACTTGTCTGTCCTCTTTAAGAATACTGCTGCACGATTTGGGATCCTTACCAGATAGGATCGACAGAGTACATTGAGAAACTTTATGGAAAATAAGCATGTTTTGTATTATCACGAAATAGGGAGACAGTGTCACTGAAATGATACGGGATTTGGGGTGGACATCATTAAAACAAATGCACTTTTCATTGTAGTGGAATCTTCTCATGACATTTCAATCACAGACTTTCTCCTCTGAATGCAAAAATGTTTTGTGGATACAAACCTACATAGGGAGATATGATCATTATAATAAAATAAGGAAAATCAGAGCTCGCATGGAAAGATCTTGGCGTTTTTTTCTGCATGCTGTACGAGACTGGAATAGTAGAAATTTATTGTGAAAGTGGTTTGATGAACCCTCTGCCAGGCACTTAAATGTGATTTATCTGGTGTCTGTGAGGGTACTTCTTTTACTTCAGGGTACTGCTTCTTGACAGTTTCCATCTGCTTGGCCATACTGAAACACCGTCTTGGCTTCTCTACATGAATAATTGACCATTCTGCTCCTTACAGTATGTGGTGTAAATCACACAACTTGCAACACACAAGGAACACGTCATGTGGCCAGAGGAACTCCCATTCATCCACAGCATCTACCGTGCCAACAATGTGTTTCTGCACACATGTTAATAGCACTTGTTTTCCTCCATTTAGTCAGGAATCCATCCCTGTTTGTCAGCTTAATTAAGGTTCACCCTGTATCCTGTAATGTTAGAAGCTATCTGATACATATATCATTGGAGATAGTAAGAATGAATATTCCTTTACTCACGTAAGTTCTAGGAGTGGCTAATGAGGTATTCTTTTACTTTGTGTTTAAATATTTGTGGGTTTTAAATTTCCTGCCTGATACCCTCCTGGAGACTTTTGCCCCAGAGTATAATACACCATTTTGAATCCTAGAGAGATACATCTAGTCCTTATAAAAATTATTTCTACTTCAGGTATTGCAGTTGTGAACAGTTGTGTTCATTCTAAATTCACTCTTGTTATTAACCACAAACATGATTAGGGAGTGTATGTATTGTCATGTAAGTGGAAGAATCCATCGGCCCCTGAAGAGGCTTCTCCAAGGTGTCCAGTTACCAACATTACATTGTATTCTTACTATGTGCCTCTGTAGAGTAAATAGTATTTTTTTCACCTTAGCTGCAATGTCCCTCAAGATTATAGCATGTGACAGTACTGAAAATGTGCTAACAATTCTGTTTGCAGGTCAACACATTGGGAGAGATTTCAGAGTGCAAAGCACGCGAACTGAGCTTCTTCATTTAACTTATCCACATATTGTTGCCACCACGGTTTATTATCCATGTGGGTACCGATGAACTTCACTCTTGAAGTCTCTCCCAGTGTGTGTCCATTGATCTTTGCTTCTGGTATCTGTGTTTGCTGTGTACTCAGACGTGTTTGAACCTCATAGAAATACACTTGTCCAAAATTAAAACAATCAACATCTTTCTTATGTGCTGCAAGAACTTTGCATATATACTTCGTTTTTTTAGGTCTACTCTTGTACTTGTGTCAAAATTTGGTACTGTGTGATATTTAGTGCTGTAAATCACATTAATAAATATTTTTGCCTGAATGGCAGTTTATTTTAAATCCCTTATTCAATCTTATTCAATATTTGGATTCTATTGTAATTCATGAAGTTTCCTCAAGAAAAGACATATACTGTCTGTTTTCAGGCATGCAGCCAATAATTATTATTCCCCCCCTTCTGCTATCTGGGCTGAAACCATTCCAGCCAATGCCAAGACAAGTCATTAATTGATTTGTCAACTATACTATCATAGAAAGAAATAATGACGTGTCAACTCTGTGCCCAAAAGCTGGCTATTCCTTTGGTCTATGAGGACATGCTGAAAAGTAATGCCTCTGAACTTTTCATGTGAAAATACATTAAGGTTTCTAAGTAAATCAATTGCTATTAACCCTCTACATCTTTAGTCTTCATATCTACATATTTATTTCTCAACAGTCATTCTTGCAACAAACATATTTCTCCCACTGAGAGACCAATTTGTTGGTACCGTCACTATAGAATGTTTCACTTTGTTGGTAGAGCCACAACCTCACCTCTGCTTGCACTGCTTCCATCATCATCAAAGTGAAGTCATTGAAGGTGTTCTTTAAGTTTTGGAAAATTGGATAGAGCAGTCAAGTTAGGACCATATGGAGGACGATCGATAACAGTGAACCCACGTTCTTGGATTGTTGTAGATGTCGCATTGCTTGTGTGTGTTCTGGCACTTTCATGCTGAAGGAGAGAGTGCTCCATGTGTGGATGAACTAGTCAAATCTCGATTACAGCTCGCTGTTTCCCATGTAGCAACAGTTAACGTTCCACATTGCTGTCTTACACATTACAATTTGGAGCCCTTCTAGTCATAGAAGGCTGGAAATATGTAGAAATGCTGAATAAAGATGTAGAGTGTTAACAACAATCATTTTATTTAAGAAAGCTTTCAGAGTTTCAGATAAAAAATTCAGAGTCATTTCTTTTCTGTACATTTATTTTTCTTGCATTTATTGTCTGCACTTTCTTCTTAGGTTCTTCAAAAGAAAGTGATGTAACACTTTTTTATCTCATTTGTGGCACGTTTTTGCAGATTTTTCAGTAAAAAAATTAATGTTCAGTACTTACCATAAGCAATCTTTTTCATATGCAGATTTGTTAATTATAACTTTTCTTCCAGGTTGATGAACTTATAGAAAAAGAAATACAAAAATGCTGTCTTACGGGAATTTCAATAATCGAGCAAAGTCTGGCAGAACTAAATGATGCTATTGCCAAAATGGGAGATTACAAAAAACAGTAAGTTATATACCTATACTGAAATCAAAGATATTGGTTCATTTGTGTTCTTACTTCTATATTATTTACCTATGATAACTGAATTTGTGCCAGAATAGAATTCAATTACAGATATGTTTATCGTGAGCTGTTGCTTTAACCAATGAAATGGCCTGGGCACACCTCCATTTCAGTGTATCTGATGTTTCCCTCTTACAACTTCAAAACCCAGAGGTTTATTCACTATCTGTGTGGGAATAGCGCCATTAACAAAACAGGTTTGTTGGTGCAGCTGTTCTGTACTGCAGACCGAGGGGTGTAAATATTAATGGAAACATAAATATATTTGTTTGAAGTATTTGTTCCTCTACTCCTACAGTCCATTAGCTATGACTATTTAATAATGTTATTGGTGAAACTAAACACCATAGATGTTTCAAGGTTAATTGCTTTAGAAATTTCATTGAGAATGGACTGTATGTAGAAGTAATCCTTCATTTGAGGTACACCACATCTTATGCAGCTCTTGCGTAGTATGTTCAGTCCATGCTAGTGACTAGATATTTACATGCAACCATAACAAAACAGTGTACTTATGTTGCAAAAACATGTAATTTTAAATTATTAGTATGTGTCTGTTGGATTATTCATTAACTGATCACATTCCCTTGACCAAGGCATACAGTAACAATGTGAACCAGCTGTTACAATCTAAAAAAGTAATAACTGTTGTTAAATTGCAATAAATGGTGTGATTAAGTGCCAGATGATGAATCCAAAACTCTGGAGTTTGATTCTTAGCCAGTCCTAAGATTTTAATCCATCATCCATCACTTCTTTCACCTCCAGCAATGTTTGTTGAAGTGAAAAATAAGTTGCACTCTAGTTTAGAATCCAAAATCAACTGTAGGTCCCCCTATAACAGATCAGGTAAGTCAGGTCAGAGGAAGGCAATGGCATACCACCCCCAATAAGACCATACCTAGTAAATTACACTGAAACCTCTAACCACACTATCTCTGTTTTCATTTTTATGCTTTTTATTTCAAGTGATATCCCTCTTTAAATTCTAACTTTCAAAGTGCAAGAATGCCTGAGTCACAGGTTAACTCAAAGCCCACTGATCAGTAATGCTTATGCTCATGCAGGGAAGTCATGATAGGAACCAATGGCCAGGTGAAACATGTAAATATAGAGGCTGAACAATGTGTTAGACTGGATTCCACCATAGCAGATACGTGTGAACCAGTTGGTGATTCTGAATTGGTGACATGATTCAGGACTTGTTTGCCACAAAAAATGAGCACATGGAAATGCCTTGGTTTCGTTTGCTCATTTCGTTCTCAATTGTCACTCCCAGCAGCCACAGCTCAGCCCATTGCTGTTGTTGTGCGGCTGAGCATCCTATGAAACAGCCACGTCAACATAAGTCATTTTATCAGAGCTGCCACCGCAGATATTTATTGGCAGTGTAGGATCCTATTCAAAAATACCTCCCCAGCTGCTCCGAGACCAGAGAACTTCCACAGTTCTCTCCAGTCTGGCTCCACTGTAACTACAATTTTCATTCATAAATGAGTTGAATCTAAACTGTTTCCCGAGTTGTTTCGACAAACTGGTTCCATTTCTGTCCTGAAGAGATAAATGCCTGTAATTTAGCCTCTACAGTTTATGGGTGGTTAACTATAACGTTGTAATAGCTTGTAGCAATGAACCTACCTACCTACCTACCAGACTACTAGAATGTACCATTCTTATCTTACCAACAGAGCTTCACCACCTAAAAGAATCCTGAGATATATTTAACATCTACTGTGGCTGAAAGAGATTATTGTATGCTATTAGTTGCATTGTAAGAGACTACTGCAAACCTGTGCCACTTATCATGAACTGAAAATATGTGGGGCATGTAGGAATTCAGCTTCCTCTTGTTAGGACTCATCCACTCCTTCTGCCTCTACCAATTTGTGGTCTATAAAAGCACTCTTTTGTTTCACCAACTGTGACATGGTCGCGTATACAAACAGTGATCCAATACTGTCAAATGTTTTTTATTCCAGTCTTTGATCACAATATGAATTCTTTAGACGATGACCAGTTGCAGTCTGTAATGACCATCCTGAGATCTTTTTTACATCATGTCCTAAAGTGATAAGGCCATAATGGGATCATCAAAACACATAAATATAATCATCATAGCATCGTCATATAGATCTAAAATAAGGTGTAGAATAGGCCGCATCATCCACACAGTCACTATTGCAACTCGCAACTCACTTTAGGACATGGTGTAAAAAAGATCTGAGGATGGTCATTACGGACTGAAACCGGTCATTGTCTAAAGAATTCATATTGTGATCAAAGACTGGAATAAAAAACATTTGCACTCTTTTTTTCAAACCAGCCTCCAGTTTGATGACTGATTTACATTTACTTGTGAATATCTAAGCTAAAATTATCACAAGTACCACTACTTCAGAGAAAAAAAGTATGTGCTTTCTCCATTATGTCAAACATTAAGTGGCTAATGTCTTCTCTGCTGCTAGCTAACTTCTACCTGGCAACTCCAATATTTGTCAGTTTGTGTCACAACATAACTGTTTACAGTTGTCATTGCTACTTGTCACATAACTAACAGGATAATTCAATCATTCAATCTAGCTAATCAGATGGATTATTGATGAAATTGTTAGTAATACACTATTTTAATTTTGTTTTCAATTTATAGATATTTTCAGTTTCTTGTTTCTGTATTGAAGATGTTTGCACTGGAATAGTGAACTTTGCTGTTAGTTCTAGACAGGGAGGCAAAGCCTGAATGTTATTTTTCTATGTTCCTTTGTGTTTATATAAATCCCATGCAACTTATTTTCATCAGTAGCAACAAATACAAATCAGAAGTGGATGGATTGGCTAGAATTCCAAGATTTTTGAGATATGATGAACTTGTGGTTCCTGGATCTGCCACCCGATCACATTGTGCAAATTCCACAGAATTTCTTTGAAACAAATGCTTGAAATTTCAGGTGGTTGCTGCAGGTTACTGCTGACAAGTAGCACCTGCCAGTGTCCACACTATAGCACTTTTCTTATGGAGGCCCCACGCAGAAGTAATGCGTGTGTGGCAGAGTTGCTTTCAAGTGCGTGGTAGTAGGGTTTCCAGAGCCCGTACTGCAAACAGAGCAGTGGCCTTTCGCATGTGCACTGGGTGCTGCTGCAGTCACTGTGACCATGAGTCAAAACAAAGTTGGTTACTAGGTGGGCCCTTGAATACATTCTGGTCAAATATTGAAATTTTAATATCTGCAGATGGGGGGTTCTAGACTGTACTGAATTGGATAGTTGATAGTGATCCACCAGGAAAATGAAACTGAGGATATAATCATTCTCTTCTCATACATCACACGGCATTCTGTGCTAAGGTAATGGTCTGCAATTGCAAATTCATGTGGTTGGGACAGGTGAGTAAGATGACAATGAACATCATACCAGTCTTGCACCACGTTACATGCTTGGCCAGTAAATTGTAATGGTACTGAGGACAATGAAGGGAGGGAGGGGGGTCACTGTTGGAGGTGGGTGGAACTTTAGGTGACATAGGCAGCCAAATGTTGTCAAATTTGTTTATTGCTAACCATAAACAGATGTAGTGCAGCATGCTTGCAATTAGTGAATGTGAGAGTCCTTTGTGCTGAAGTGGTGTAAAACTCTGTCAAGACACATAAAGGCAAGATATATGCAGGGTGCAAAAAGCAGCAGTTGACACCACAACAGTAAAGTGTAAGGCCCTGGAATGAATACTAAAACAATCTGTTAAATTTTGGCTACATGATAAATCACAATTTAAAGGTTGTCGACTAAACCAAAGGAAAAAATCCAGCTAGAAGTGCTCCTCTATCCACAAAGTTAAATATACTCAGTTTTGCATAATTACTTTGAGTTTTGTAATTTCTTTATTGTTGTGTGTCATCCCACTGGTTGTCTCACACTCCCAGTTGGTATCAAGGCCTACACAGGTTTCACTATCGATCATTGTAGCCCCAGTGTTCTATCACAGTACACACTAGGTACAGATGGGATTTGGAATCAACATGACCATTTTCAACTTGCATTTAAGTGTAGCAGTAGTGCATGCAAGGTCTGATGAATTGTACCTTGTCTTGCAGACAATAGAGGAAATGGCAGAGCTGCGTGTTATAAAAAAAAATAATTTCCCTTCCATTTTTGGTTATATTTGTCTTTATCCCTAAGTTAAACCACATGCATCAATATAAATTAACTAAATAGGTTGCACTGCAGACAAAATATTTATATACATGCATAACTGAAATCTCCAGTTACTGCTTTTTACTACACTGTAATTATATACTGTATGTCAGATACCTGTGCAAAACATTGGTGTATTTTTCATTTCTCTTTTTGCTATGTACCACCTGGCTTGCATTTATGAATTAGATTTTTGTCTTACCTTCAGGAGACCCTGTGTTTAAAACTTTCCCACTTCCTTTTACAAGAGGAAATGTATTTCTATAAATTTGTGAGAGTTTCACATTATTATTATTATTATTATTTCTTCTTTCTTTGCTAAATGAAAAGCTGAATGTAGGAATAGCTATATAAGGTGAAATGAAATATAGTATACCCATGATGATCCAGACTGCAGAGATAACAGAAAAATATAGGTTATCATAAAATATACATTTTTACCAACAATTGCTGTTTACTGCGTTAACAAAACATGCTACACATCACATGAAAAGCCCTTTGCATTACTTATATGTTACTTGCCAGATACTGACAACTTATTTACAAAACTAGATGTGTTGCACAATATTTCGTGTCATTCACCTTCAGCTTACAATATAAATCAGTATGGATGGTATGACTATAAGGAAAAAAAATCCAGCTAGAAGTGCTCCTCTATCCAAAAAGTTAAATATACTCAGTTTTGCATAATTACTTTGAGTTTTGTAATTTCTTTATTGTTGTGTGTCATCCCACTGGTTGTCTCACACTCCCAGTTGGTATCAAGACCATTTAGCTACACATGGCTTATCCTCATTTAAAGTATGTTTTACAGTAGTCAAACAAGAAGTCTTTCATGACCCATAGAATTACCTGAGGCTGGATTTTTGAGTCTGAACTGAGCTCAAGAAGCTTTCACAAATGTAACTGACATCAGATTCTTCATAACAGTTTTTCACTCCTACGTTGCATACAATGGTACTATATTCTCTCTCTCTCTCTCTCTCTCTCTCTCTCTCTCTCTCTATATATATATATATATATATATATATATATATATATATATATATATATATATATATATATATATATATATATATGAGAGAGAGTTTCTTCTTTGATATTATGAAGTGGTGATACTTTACTGCTTACTCATCACTGACTTCTGGAATTTTTGATGCTGAGTGCACTTTTTCTCTGGAGGGACATTGTCTTGCTATTTAACAACAACAATGGCCCAGCACATTATCTATGTGATGCTTCCAATTTACATAGTTTGTAACTAATCTCTAGGTGTTTGGTTTAGTCGACAACCTTTAAATTGTTACTTGCCAGATACTGACAACTTATTTACAAAACTAGATGTGTTGCACAATATTTCGTGTCATTCACCTTCAGCTTACTTTTGAGAGCTACACATACAGTTTTTTCTTTTCCTACTTTTTTGATCACCTCATGTTTGCTGTCTTTCTCTATTGAACACACTTGTTCACTATATCCACATGACTCATCTAAGGGTTGCCATAATCCAAGGACGAAAATCAAGAACAAAATTCGGTGATTATAAAGATGTGGTTGAAACACGGATATCATAACACTACATACCAGTACCATTACTGCTACAAAAGGGGCTCAATATGGCGCCCATCTGTGTCCACAAGAGCCTGTAAGTGCAGGATTGCATTCTGCACAGCAGAACAAAGCATGTCCATAGGTATACGAGCTACCTCTCTTGATATGCTGTGCTTCAGATCAGCACATGTGAATGTTCCCTTGGTAAACCCTGTGTTTCAGATAGCCCCAAAACCAGAAATCACAGAGAGTGACTTCAGGTGTTTGTGCCGGCCAAGCATTTGGAAACGATCAGCTAATAATTCGATTGTTTCCAAATATTTTTCGGAGAAGCAAGTGAACTTCATGAGCGATGTGTGGTGGACCGCCATCTTGCGCAAAAGTGGTAGAATTCAATGCATCTCTCGCCTGTAGGGTGGATATGACATGCTGCTGAAGGATATCACAGTATTGCTGGCCAGCCACACTGCATATCTTTGGTCCTTGACTGTGCAAAACAGAATGGGCCCATGATGAATGTAGCTGTGAACCCACACTATACAGTGACATATTCGCCATAGAGAGGAACTTCATACATAGTGACCGGAGGTGAAGATCCCCACACTCAGCAATTGTGTGAGTTCACCTCACCCATCAGAGAAAAATGAGCTTCGTCTGTCCATAGTATGGTCCAGGGCCAGCCCTCATAAACTCCAATCCTTGAGCGAAAGTGAAGAGTGAAGTCAACACGTCATTGTGCATCCTGTGGTGCAAGCTGCTGTATGATATGGATCTTGTATGTACGAACAGCATTTGAGAATGGTTCAAAGAACCTTCCGTACAGTGGGCCACGGGATGTTCAACTGTCGTGACACAGCACTCCACAGCTTGATGATTGGGAATTGCATGCAGCATTGTCCGTCATAGCAACAGCGAATTCATCAACCACCTGTGGTGCCACCAGTCATCACCATCCTTTCAGAGCGACACTCAATTCTCCAGCTGATTTGAACTTCTTCATCATGCTCCACACAGCAGGTGGAGAAAGAAGACCCTTCTTTAATCCTTTCAGCCAGTGATATTGTCAAAATGGAGCTGCAGCATTACTGTTGTTTTGATAGTAGAGCTTCACCAATAATACCCTGCTCCTTTTGTCCAAGCTCATGTTGACATGTCAAAAAGTGCACTGTGACTGGTCAGGTGTGTGAGACTGTGAATCACGATAACCGATCATGGCACCTGGTGGCCATAATTGGAACTGGACAGTGGCGCTGTGAGAGATGGAAATCACGTACCTCATACTCTTGACATTAATGCTGCTAAGCTTGGTACTCATACAGTAAATAGTTTCCATGCTATAATGTGTTATATAGGGAAAGTTTAATTACAATGACCGGTATTGTGAATTGCATCTAGCACATTCAGGAGTTACTGGAAACTGAGGATATCTGAGCCTTCTTGCACTAGCTGTTTCATGAAATTTGATAGATAATGATGTTTTGCAGCTGCTATCTTATTTTTGTCCATTGACTATACTAATGACGTAATGTAAGGTACCTCACAAAAGTTATTGTTATCTTCTCCAGTATGACAAGGTGCATTGTCCAGTTAATCAGCAACTCTCTTAGGTAAATAAATATAGTACTTTTACACTCAGGATAATATTTATTTTGACTTTTCCTTTGTTTCACAAGTGTTTTTGGCTGTTTAAGCCATTACCGTGATTAACTATATAGAAAGACACATTATATTACCAGTTTGAAATGGGAACATAATTATGTGAAAATAAATTAACAGGACTTTCCTAGAGAAGTTGCCATATGCTTAAAAATGACAGTGTATTCACATTTTGTTTTTCCATTTGATTTGGTTTACATATTTAGCTGTTTGTGTTTTGACAGTTAATTGGTGCACATACGACAGGAAAAGTGCAAAGATAAAACATTGACCAGAGAATAAAAATGAGGGGTGTTGAGATGCCTTGTATTTTGTAACTCAGTTTGTTACTGAAGTGTATGTGGTTGATTTTCATATGAATAAAAATTCTGGTTTCTTCTGGAATTTTACTATGGATGTTTGGAAAGTAAGGTTGGATCAGTTGCAGAATGGAAACCACAGTGAAAATCAAAAAGTTCTTATTTGGAAGACTTAGCCATATCCTCCAGCTACCTCTCCAAATAGTTACCGCTTGACTTAGACATTTGTTGTAGTGTTGTAAAAACTTCCCAGTATCCTCATCACAGAAATCAGCCACCTGCACTTTCCACCAGTTCTCTACGCTGGTCTGTCTTTTGTTGTTTGTGCCAACATGTTGTCTTCATAGGCAGTGGTTCATGTGAGCAGAGATGAACATCAGAGTGAGCTAATTAGGGGCTGTATTGCGGGTGATCAAACATTTCCCATCGAAAATGCTGCAGAAGCTTCATTGCCCTGCAGAATGCGGCTGAGAATTGTCTTGAAGAAAGAAATGCATGACATTTATGTTTTGTGGGCTGCATAGCCTCAGGCGAAATCTCTCACCAGATCCACATACTTGGCGAGAGACTCTGTTGTTTCAGGAATTTCTGTGATCATTTTGCACTCTGAACTAAAAAGAGCAATGTGAAGCAATTGACAGGCACACTAAAGACACTGTCCAACACATATGTGCAAAGATGTATATCTTTCCGTGCGAGCTCTGATTTCCCTTATTCTGTTACGATGATAGTTTCTCCCTCTGTAGGTCAGCGTCAACAAAATATTTCCTCATTGAGTGGAGAAAGTTGGTGTTTAAAATTTCGTGAGATGATTCAACCTCAACAAAAAATGCCTCTGTTTTCATGTCCACCCGAAATCCTGTATCATATCAGTGACACACACTCCCTTATTTCGTGATAATACAAAATGTGCTGCTCATCTTTGAACTTCCTCTATGTACTCCGTCGATCCCATATGGTAAGGATTCCACAAGGCGCAGCAGTATTTTAAAAGAGGATGGGTAAGCATAGTGTAGGCAGTCTCTTTAGTAGATCTGTTACATTTTCTAAGCGTTCTGCCAATAAAATGCATTCTTTGTTTTGCCCTACCCGCAACATTTTCTGTGTTCCTTCCAATTTAAGTTGTTTGTAATTGTAATTCCTAGGTATTTAGTTGAATTTACTGACTTTATATTTGACTGGAGTGTGCACTGATATGAAACTTCTTGGCAGATTAAAACTGTGTGCCGGACTGAGACTCGAACTCGGGACCTTTGCCTTTCGCGGGCAAGTGCTCTACCAACTGAGCTACCCAAGCATGACTCATGCCCCATCCTCACAGCCTTACTTCTTCCAGTACCTCATCTCTTACCTTTCATACTTCACAGAAGCCCTCCTGCGAACCTTGCAGAACTAGCACTCCTAAAAGAAAGGATATTGCAAAGACATGGCTTAGCCAGATACCTTTTAGCACTCATGTGGATGGGCTCACACTTTTCATAATTTATAATCAACTGCCAATTTTCGCACCATATCTTTTCTAAATCGTTTTGCAATTTGTTTTGATCTTCTGATGGCTTTACTAGACGATAAACGACAACGTCATCTGTAAACAACCTAAGACAGCTGCCCAGATTGTCTCCCATATCATTTATATAGATAAGGAACAGCAGAGGGCGTGTAACACTACCTTGGGGAACGCCAGAAATCACTTCTGTTTTACTCGATGGCTATCCATCGATTACTACGAACTGTGATCTTTCAGACAGGAAATAACGAATGCAGTCACGCAACTGAGGTAATATTCCACAAGCACACAATTTCACTATGAGCCGCTTGTGTGGTATAGTGTCAAAAGCCTTGTGGAAATTCCTTGTCAGTAGCACTCAACACTTTGTGTGTGTGTGTGTAAAGAGCTAGTTGTATTTCACAAGAACTATGTTTTCTAAATTCGAGTTGACTGTATGTCGATAGACCATGGTTTTTTGAGGTTATTCATAATGTTCTATCATAATATTACTCCTATTACATTTTGTGAATAATGGTGTGACCTGTGCAACTTTCCAGGCTTTGGGAGGGATCTTTCGTCAAGCGAGCACTTGTATATGATAGTTTAAGTATGGGACTATTGCATCAGCATAGCCTGAAAGGAACCTAATTGGTAAACTGGAAGACATGAATTTATTAAGTTGCAAGTTGCTCCACGACTCCAAGGATATCTACTTCTAAGTTACTCATGTTGGCATACTTTCCAACCTTTCCCTGCAAGATCAATTTTGCAATTAGTCTGCTCCATTTACACATGTAATTTCCATGCAGCCGCTAAGGCTGCTGACAAATTATGCTTCTCAGAAATCTTACCTGTGTGCGATAGATTTTTTGCTTTCACTTTTGGCATTTTATTTCTTGTGTGACGAAACTATAGAGTAATACAAAATGACCAACACATTGACATGAAAAATTTCTTATAGGTACTTACTCTGACAAGTGGCGAACTTTCACACAATAACATATTTGATACAAAGTGCATTTGTCTTTAAACCTAACGAGAAGATTTTTGTACACATCATTAGGTAACAAAACTGCTAAACCATTGCTTTGTTGCAAATTTCAGCTCCTAACAGGGGAAAATCTGTACTGTACAGGTTGTTATCTTACCAATTCACAGGCAAGAGTTTTGGGAAAGGACAGAAGTGGTCAAACTGGCAACATGTGAACATCAAATTTTAATTTTTGTTTATTTTTTTGCTTCATTCAATATATATTCACATGTCAAACACTGACAGATGTAATTAGCTTCCCGAAACTCTGCTTCCTGCCAGAATGGTGACCCTGTGCAGCAGCTGTTGCTTTTTTGGGTGTGCCTTTATTCTAATCTGAAGGTACACATCAGCAATACGTCGTATTAACTGTGACTCATGCATGTCTTCACAGTCAGTGGCAGAGACTAGCGTATGGACATTGCCAAATCACTGGCTTGTTTACTAAAGAAACAACATACAGAATTAATAAACCTGTCAAAAAGGGTTCGAGTTTTAAGCAAATCTCCCTAGAGTGAAATGAAAGCATATTTATGTATGCTTTACTATCTTAAACATTGCTACAGATTGTGAAGCAAACTGCCTTTCTCAAACTTCATAGTAAAGGCAGCTGGTTTTGCCACAGGAGTCTTGCAATAAGTGTGATCATTTGGGTACATGTAGGGAAAATTAATAAGTTCCTTCCACTCAGCATATCTTAACATTTGCGTAATCTCTCTCACAGCATATCTTGCTACATAATATTCTCCTGGCCTTGACTGTGTAGTGTTGAATCAAGTGCCTCAGAGTAACTAGGTGGCAACAAAAACATGTCAGCTGGTGTTGATATACATAGTGTTCATGCGAAAAAAAGTTAAAATTATACCGATAAAAACAGCGTGTGCACGAATTGTAATGATGAAATCAGAAAGTTAAATGATCGTGTAAGTAGTCTGCAACTAACCATTAATATTCTGATGAGCGAACTAAAAAAACTTATATCCGGAACGTGTTAACCGACAGCAAACTTGCCTCACAATAACGTCGAGATTCTGGGCAAAGTGAAAAACAAAGTGCCACATTCTCAACGAAGCTTATTATATTAACCTAATATCGTGTTTACAAGCAGTTTCAGTGTGCAATCAGCTGTGCAAGATAAGAAACATTGTGCATGTAATAAAACTAATTTCCGAGCTGAATATGAAACTACAAACACGCGGAGTGATACACTCAAAAGATTGCCTAGCAACTCAATTACTGTTATGAAAGAAAATGAATCTGAAAGACATGAACACTTGCGTGTTTGTCCAGCGCTGATACTAAATTTTTTGGCTATAACGTCGGTGGCCCTTCTAAATATGCAAAGAAACGTAAACAAAGAAAAGCAGTTGTGATTGCAGACAGTCATGGTCGTGGATTTGCTCACCTTCTGAGCGGTCAGTCCAGTGGACAAACAGTCGCTTATATAAAGCCAGGTGCTTCTATGTCGGAAGTCCACAGACGTTGCTGACTTATCCTCTGAAGATTTTGTTGTGCAATTTGGTGGGTCAAATGACGTGTAGAAAAACGAAACTCACAAAGCAAAACAAGAACTAAAAAGGTTCTTAGGACAGTTGACATACACAAATGGTTTAGTGCTGAACATCCCACATCGGCATGACTTACTACCATCTTGGTCATGCATGAATAAAGAAATAATCAGTGCCAACCAACAAATTTCATAACTTTGCAAACATTTCAAAAATGTAGAACTCGTAAATGTTAACAATATTGTGCGCAGAATCCACGCGTTATATGGATTGCACATTAACAACATGGGAAAAAAAACTGCTTGTCGGAAAAATTAAAGAGATTATCAGCTAGAGGCATCAAACACTCGAAAGCAAAATCATCCTGGATTGCACCCCCCCCCCCCCCCCCCCATTTTCGAAGGAAACAATGCCAGCAACACCTCACTTACCAACATCATCAACAACAACAACAACAAAAGAAAAAACAAGGTGCCTCCAATATTTAGGCACAGCAACAACAATGAATGCAGTAACCGCTCCACCAATTGCAGACCCAGCTCTAACACCAGCAGCAATATTATCAACAGTAGGATCAGCAGCAGAATCAACAACTGGAACAGGGGAGCCAGACTCAGAAGAAAATTCTGCTGCAGATGATAAGAGAAGAATAAGTGCAGTTAGGAAAGGAAAAGCAGTACTTCCAGCACACCTGAATGATTTTTTATTGACAAGATAAAGGTAAGTGATCAATTAAATATGCCAAAGTCTGACAATAAGCCAAAGTCTAACAAATCTTTTAATTTCATACTGATTCATCAAAATGTCCAATCATTGCTAAACAAATTAAGTGAACTTGAAATTTTATGTACTGATGAGCAAAAAAATGCTTCTGTAATGTAACTGAACACTGGCTGCCTAAAGATGCAATGTCAGTCACAAAAGTTGCAGACTTCAATATTTCATCATCATTCTCTAGAATTGCATCCAGTCATGGAGGGTCATGTATATTTGTTAAAACTGGTATTGATTATTGTAACATAAAACCCATTGAACTGTTAGCTGAAGAGAAAGTTTTTGAAGTATGTGCAATTGAACTCTCTGCATTAAAATTAATAATCATCTGTGTATATAGGGGCCCTGATGGGAACTTAAATGATTTCTGTGATCAACTAGAAGCAGCTTTAAATACTATAAAAAAAGTTCAACAAAACAGTGATCATTTGTGGAGATTTTAATTTTAATTTTTAAGAAATCTCAAAAGACGTGCAAAGCTTAATGCCCATACTGGAAACATATAACATAAAAGCCACCATAGATTTTCCTACAAGGGTTACACCAACAATTAGCTCAACAATTGATCAGATATTAATAAACACAAATGTAAACCACAATTTCTGTCCTGGAAATCTTAATACTGGCTTCAGTGATCACTATGCACAGTTTATTGCTTTACACACCCCATGTGAAACAAATGAGAAAGAGGAACTTGTAAAAGAAACAAGAAGATTCACTAACAAACAAATACACGTTTTTATACAGAGACTAAGTGAAGAAACCTGGTATGAAGTGTATACTTGTGAAAATACCAACAAAAAGTTTGAAAAATTCATGGAAATCTTCATGTCATACTTTGAAGCTGCATTTCCATTAAAAAAAAAAAAAGTCAACCTAACTTCCAAAAGAACAAATGGATTACATCAGGTATTAGAACCTCTTGTGCAGAGAAAAGAAGATAACACCATATAGCATAGACACAGAACATGCCTCATGGATTTCATTTGTACTTGAAAAATTACAGAGGATCCTCAAAAATGTTGTAAGGAAAGCTAAAACGATGGCAAATGACAAATACATTGAAAATTCAAAAAACAAATTTAAAGCTGTATGGGAAGTTATAAAAAAAATCAAACAACTGAAACTAAACTATATTAAAATATAAACTTATATTATGAAGGAAAAATGATTTCTTTCCCAACAAAAATTGCAGGGACCTTCAACAAATATTTTACAAACATAAGAGAACAGTTGGTGAGTGGACTGTAAGAACACAACAAAATATCATCTCCATCATCCAATAGTGTGAGAAATGTGTGTACTTCATTGCTCCTTTCACTCACAAATACTGAAGAAATTTTATCAGTTATAAAAACTGTGAAAACAGGGTACTCATGTGGGATTGACGGAATACCAGATGCAATTATTAAAAAACGCTTTCTTGCCTTAGATGAACCCTTGACACACTTGTGCAACAGCTCACTGGCATCAGGAATCTTCCCTTCATGCTTAAAAACAGCAAGCCTGAAACCACTGCTCGAAAAAGGAAATCCAGGATGTGTTTCAAATAATAGACCAATAGCCCTACTGAAGAATTTTAGAAATTTTAGAAATTTTTTTTATAAGAGATTGTCTGATTTCCTAAATAAAAATAAAATTCTCTCTCCCTCGCAGTATGGTTTCAGGAAAGGCTATTCAACTGAAAGTGCAATATTTGAATTTATTAATGAAATCTGTACTAAACTGGATGCAAGTGAGTTTGTGATGGGCATATGTCTTGATTTATCCACAGCTTTTGACGTCATTGACCATAATGGCCTACTACAGAAGCTTGACCTATTAGGAATTAGAGGTATATCCAATGAGTGGCTCAGGACATACCAATGGGGTCGCAAACAAGTGGTTGAAGTGCAATATACTGACCATAACCAAATCAGCAACTACTATTCAGGATGTGAAAATGTGAAATATGGCGTCCCTCAAGGATCAGTATTAGGACCCATTCTGTTTCTCCTCTATGTCATTGATCGTACATACAACAAGTATTGCCAAACTACCCTCCAATTTGCAAACGATACAAACATCCTTATTAGTGATAAAACAGAAGAAAAACTAAAAGACTCCGCTATCCAAACAATGAACAGTGTAGAACAGTGGTTCAGCTATTACAAGCTAATTATAAACAAAGAAAAGACAGTAGCACTGAACTTCTATAATCTAAAAGGAAGACACCACCCAAACACAGAAATAGAACTAAGAGACAGAGTTCTTGAAAGTGTTGACAGCACAAAATTTCTGTGAGTCTGGCTCCAGAACAACACAAAATGGGAGGTACACATTGAATATTTGCAAAGAAAAGTAACCAAAACCTGCTACATGGTAAGGATCTTAAAAACTTGTTGCAGCAAAGCCAGCTTGTTAAATATATACTACTCCTATGTGCATTCTGTAATTAAATATGGCATAATCTTCTGGGGCAATGCAACAACAAATATTAAACTTTTCAGGATGCAAAAGAGAATATTAAGAATTACTGAAAGGGTAAACAAAACGAAATCATGCAGACCAATATTCAAAAAACTGTCAGATCTTCCTCTTTCTTACATTTTTATCAATTAAACATCAGTTTTCATCAAACAGTACATTGATAGGCACCCAGATATTAAAAAATGAAGATATACATGCATACAATACCAGGTAAAAATCTGACCTTCATATGAAACAGGTGAGAACATCACTGTGTCAAAAAGACACTCTACATACTGGGATAAAAATTTACAATAATCTGCCTAACCATATTAAATAAGTAAGTAAGCTCAGTAGTTTTAAGGCTGAACTAAAGGCATATTTAATTGATCATTGCTTTTACAGTCTGACAGAGTACCTAGAAACCATATAACAAAACTAGAGATGCATTATGAATATTCTACTTTGTATGTTGCATCTAATGTTTGTTGTATATATGATTATTTGCCAAATTACTTCAATATCTTCTCCTTAGGAATGCAATACAAACTGTATTTTATCTTGTAAAGACCAAACCAATGTCCAATATCCTTGTATATATTCTATACATGTAGGATTTGAAGGATTAAATAAATAAATAAATAGTATTTTCACCATCATGAGGGAACTTATCACTACACTTCTTATGGCACATGAATTCATGAACACATCATCTATATTTCTTGTCACTTATAGTAACATTGTTCTTGGGCAACATTTTTCTCAGAGCAGATTGGAACTGTAATGCAGTGGGTTTTTTGTACCAACTAAATCTAGATCTGATGCAAGGGACAAAAGTTCTAGAAGGTCTTGTGACAGTTTGTATGTTAAAAAATACTTTAGAGTTTCAGTATCCCGAAAACTTTTAAACATCGAAAATCCCAGCACAAATGTTTTTGTGGATGTACTAATGCACACACACCATTAGTCCTTAATGTTTGAAGGAAGTTTTCTGCATGACGAAGAAATTCAATCCAATAATTTACATTTTCAGTTCTCAGTGGTTGTTAAATGAACATTCCTAGAGTTTATCAATAATTCTGATGAATTCTATAGTGGCAGAGGGGTCCTGAAAATCTGGGTGCTCGGAACAGTAATTCAATGGCATCAGCAACACTGGAGCTCATTGCCTGGGCTGCTAAAGAGAAGTTAATTTTCTTATTATAGAAATTCATATGTGAACCAGAGAATGAATTGGCAAATTTTAAAGATTCACATTCTTGCAGATAATGTAACTTCAAAATAAAGTCCCATTTCACATCTCCAGCTTCACAGTTAGTAATTTCCTTTTCAGCTAAAGTATTACGAATTAATTTGCTTAAGGTATGGATCAAGAATTGCATGAACATTACTGTAATTGGCAGGATGCTTGAGGTAAGGGGAAAAATTTTCCACATTCAGTGAGTACCCAAGATTGTTCAGTGTCTGAATGTTGACAGCAGCACCATCAAATGTCACTAACCTTACAAGAACACCTACAGAAAATAGCTTCAGTATACAAACTCCTACGATTTCAGTCATTACATCTGATGACAGTTTTCACAAAGAAATACGCAATTGGGCACTTAAAAATTTCCGTATATGACACTGTCTGAAAAACTAAAGCTTCAGTAGCCAGTTTTTCTGCATCTATATTCATAGTGTTGTCCAAATCAACATAGCCTGCATACACTTTTATGTTGCTCCACACAAGCTGCTTCCTAATTGACATACTATCAAAAATAAGTGCACACACTTTAAGATATAGTTTGTCAATGATAATATGTTTTATTTAGTTGAAAACGTCTTTTAGATAGCTACGTTCACAATTTACTGATACCACCCAACCATGAAGAATACTGTTGTGGGGCAAAAGAAACACAGGGCATAAAAATCTGTATGCAGTGCGCAGTGAGGGTAAATTTTTTGGTCACTTCACTGTATCGCCTGGATTGCTTCATCCACTGTTTTTCAGTTGCGTGACAAAGTCTAAGGAAAAGCCACCAAAATGTTCCTGAAACACATTTTCCAAGTTGTCATTTACACAGTTTCTTTTTTTTTCAGCACTGTTATCAATTCTGCCATTGTTTCCATCTTTTTTTCACGCCGCTTCAGTTTAATCAGCAATAGTCTCTCTTTTCCTAAGGGTCACAGTTCGCTGACGCACTACAGTCTGAATACTGGCAACACAGTTCTCATGGTTGTCATCGGATTCACACACCGTAACTGTCGTTTGGATCTCATTTATTTCCTGAAACAAAATTAAAAGAACCCATCAGCAACAATTACAAGCTACTACTAGAAATTCAAGAAGATACACTAAGAGCATTGTGTATTTTTGTTGCTAGTTAAATACAGGGTTTTACCACAGGCTAACGTTGTGTTACACTGTGGTTTTACTTCAGAAAACCCCGAATGATTTTCACTTGCGAATAGCCTGTAAAACTGAATAAACTGGGTATAGCGTCATCATTAGCAGCTATGTATCAGCTCCTAGTCGAAACTTGCAGGTGTCTTTTGTAAAATAAGAGCTACAAATGACATTACGTTTCGATGGAGTCCAGTATTCCCTTCGTACTGCTGGCACCTATTTCATTAAAAGTTCTAGACGCGAGAGAGGAAAACTGAAAAGATTTTAGATATCTTTTAACATTTTTTGAATTTCTCGAACACTATTTCCTTTCCCATGTATTAAAGCTTATGTAACTTACAGGTGGAACTGAATACCACTTCCTGTTGTCCATCGGTTACTGCATCACAACTCCGGATCATGTTTGTTAAAGAAAAGAAACAATGACTTAGAGTCACAAGCAGAAGAACGACAAGAATTACTACCGTTCCCTTGCAACATGGGGCTCCATCAAACAGCTTCACGGTTTTCTAGGCAAAAACGCCTTAGTATTGACCTCTGTCGTCGATAGTATTTCCATTGCTATCGCGCAGAGAAGGCATTGATTGTGTCTTGCCGGTACAATAGTTTATAAACGACCAGAATCTCTTTGGATTTCCTGCCATGTTTCGAGGCAAAGTTTCGTGGTGCAAACCATTATCAGCATCTCGCACTGAAGTCCGCACTAAATTCGAAATTCGAGCTTCTGTACCAGACCGCCAATCTTGGAAATTCTGCTTTCGTTTGAATTTGGCTTTTTTCCGCAGTGTTCTGACCCGTTTTGTGTACCAAGGGGGATCAGCTCCGTCGTTTGTTAATTTATTTCATATAAATATCTCAGTTGCTGTCGACACTATTTCTTTGAATTCAAGCTACATCTGGTCTACACTTACATTGTTAATTTCGAAGGAGTGGAGATTCTCTCAGGAAGGCGTCAAGTGAATTTTTATCTGCTTTTTTGAAAATGTGTATTTTCCGTTTATTTTCGGAGCATATGAGGGTTACTATATTTCAGTCTCGCTACGACAACCCTGTGATCACTAATCTCTGTAACTGTTTTAATGCTCGTTATTAGTTCAGGATTATTTGTTGCTAAGAGGTCAAATGTGTTTACACAACCGTTGACTATTCGCGTGGGCTCATGAACTAACTGCTCGAAATAATTTTTAGAGTTTGTATTTAGCACAATTACGGATGATGTTTTATGCTTACCTGCGGAATTAACATCTATTTTCGCCAACATATCAACGGTAAATTAAAATTCATCACCAACTGTAATTGCCTGAGTCTTCCTGCTAATGCATGTAATAAACAGAGGCATCCACAATGAGGGGCAAGAGAAGGCGCCTACAGACTTAATATTGGTGAGCACTACGGGAAATATGAGGACTATTCAAAAAACTCCGGAACTTTCTCTACTAAGTTTTTCTATGCTTACCTTTTACTTATCGTGCATGGCTCCGTCGAAATACTCTCCTCCACAATTGATACACCATCCCAGCGCCGTTCCCACTTCCGGAAGCAGTTGTTGTGGTACGCCTCTTGCAGGATCGCGTGAAGCGCCCTCTGCGAATTTTCTTTTATCTCGTCTGTCGTTGCAAATCTTCGTTCTTTCGACGGGGTTTTCAACTTTGAAAATGAAAAAAAAGGCCGCAGGGGCCAGGTCTGGAGAGTACAGGGAGTGAGGTAGCACAGAGATTTCGTTTCTTGTGCAATAGTTACGCACCAACAGATATGAATGTGTGGCTGCGTTATCGTGATGCAAGAGCCATGAATTGTCTCGCCACATTTCAGGCCGTTTCCTTCTCATATTTTCTCGCAGACATCACAATAGTACCATCGATTAATAGTATGTTCCTGTGGAACGAAATCATGATGAACTAATTCGTAAAACTCAACACTATCAGCATGGCTTTGACATTTGATCTGACCTGACAACCTTTTTTTTGTGTCTTGGAGAACTTTTCCCGACCCATTGTGAAGACTGAACTTTGGTCTCAACATCGTAACTGTAGACTCACGTCTCATCACCAGTTATGATTCTCTTAAGGAACATCTAGTTTTCACTTGCTCGATCCAAAAGCTCTTCACGGATTGCGAGGTGGATGTCTTTCTGGTCTTGACTTGTGAGCTGTGGGATGAACTATTCGTAATACCGTGTACGGCTTAAGCACTCATCACCATAAGCTTCCTGCATCATTTGGTGAGTCACTGTAAAGGTTTTCTTGAGTTTCACCCAAAATTTAATGTAAACGCGTTGCTCCTGTAACTCTGCCACCTCGAAATTCCCAAACTGTGTGAGACAACGTTCTACTCAATACAGCACTGAACAATAATTAACAGGAATACAACAATGAAACTTCCGCAGTTACACATTAAACACAGGCATTGTAGGGATTCCAACTGCAATTCGCTCCAACACACCACTGGCGTGAAATTACGAATTTTTCGGAATTTTTTGAACAGATCTCGTACAGTTAATTTAGCAGTCACTTCTTGTTTGGGCATTTTTGGTTGTCACGTTGTCTGTGGGAAATTTTACCAGTTGCTTGGTGCGATGGCAGTTTCAGCGCTCTCTGCAGTCTTTCTTTACGGAACAGTGTTGAGATAGTGTCCTCAGTCTTTTCTCTGTCACACAGCACTTACTGACATGCGGAAAGGGACTAGTCTGGCACCATGGCGTGAAGGTTTCTTGCACGATGTACCAAGGAGATAACTATCAATCATTTGAGATACAATATGTTTTATGTACTTCTCAGATTTAATCTGTGAGGGCGACACAGTTTCAGACCAACCGAAACAGTTACATCAGGAGTGTAAATTTTAAAATTTTGCCCCTGTTGTGAAATTTTCTGGAGACGCTCGTGGTAATAAAGATATAAGTTTGTTATTCCTTTGAGGCATGTGGTCTTTTGGATTTTCCAATACTGAGTGATTTCAGTTTGTGACCATCCGTTCAGTTTGCGCGGAAAAAACTAGTTAGGCTTTCTTTACTAGATTTATGTCCAGTACCAGCCTCTTCAGCCAGAGAGGCAAACGTTTGTGTGAGCATTTCCTCCCATTTCAGTTTTGTTAGCATTGTAAATCTGCTCTGAGAGAAAGTTGTTCTGCACAGTTTAACTGATGAATTTATCACAAAAATCTTCAGCTTTGCCTTTGTCAGCGGTAACAATATTTGGGATGTTTGAATAGTCAGCCATCCTGAAAATACATGAAATTTCTTGTCAGTCTTCATAGTTTCATGAAACCCTCCTGCTTTATCTATTTCCATCGTATCTGCTATGGGAACTCCTCCTCCTCTCTTCTTCTGGAACCACAATTTCAGTGTTACATCAAGTTCTGTGTAAGTTTCAGACAGTTAAGCTTAGACAGTCCGGCTTTACTGTCAGCTTTGATTGCAAAATTTAAGAGCTTTTATTTAGTTGTCTTCAAGTATCTAACTGTTAGTATGCCTATCTCATAATCCTGAGAAAGTATTTCTGCATTGTTTCCCATTTGTAACTTATCAGTAACTTAAACAGAAAAAATGGTTCAAATGGCTCTGAGCACTATGGGACTTAACTGCTGAGGTTATCAGTCCCCTAGAACTTAGAACTACTTAAACCTAGCTAACCTAAGGACATCACACACATCCATGCCCGAGGCAGGATTCGAACCTGCGACCGTAGCGGTCGCGCGGTTCCGGACTGTAGCGCCTAGAACCGCTCGGTCACACCGGCTGGCACTAATCTGATTGGACTCCACATGATCCCATTGTGTGCAGCGATAGCCAAATATAGACAGTGGAGAAAAGAATAGCAATCGATCGCGAAATCCGTTATTTTATTGCAGCAGATCTAGATTTCAACTATTACATAGTCATCTTCAGTGCCAAAAACTACAAAACTGGAGAATCAGTAACAAATATGAGCTAGTTGACAAAAGTACTCCGTTTTCAGGCCACGAGTGACCTACCAGCACCATCCGACCGCTGTGTCATCCTCAGTGGTGGATGCGGATAGGAGGGGCGTGGTGTCAGCACACCACTCTCCCGGTCGTTATGATGGTATTCTTGACCGAATCGGTCGAATAGCTCCTCAATTGGCATTACGAGGCTGAATGCACCCCGGAAAATGGCAACAGCACATGGCGGCGTGGATGGTCACCCATCCAAGTGCCGACTACGCCCGACAGCACTTAACGTCGGTGATCTCACGGGAACTGGTGTATCCACTGCGGCAAGGCCGTTGCCATAAGCTAGTTGATGACACAGTTAAATACCATATAACGACAGGTGACATAAGTCCAAAGTGTCACGTAGTAAGCAATATTGGCTGATGTGATTCCGTAGATTTTCCCGGCGTCTTGTATGATTACGCTCTTCACGGGTATGCTGCCAGATATGATCGTCTTCAGTACACGATATGTCGGCGATCCATCTGGCCGCCAGCTTCAGGTGCGATCGCTGAGACACCATCACACCGGTACTGAGTGAACATTAGAAGCGGCGGCTCCTTTATACCCCGAGTCTACGCCACTGTGCCTGCACGAGAAGCCGAAGAGCTGCCCCCTGCGAAGCGAAGAATTGCAGCGCCGACGGCGGTATTCACTGGTGAAAGTGATAAATCGCAAATTAAAATGTAGCGGGTCGAAAACCAGACCGTTGTTGTTTTATATCAGATAAAATAGGGTTCCACACCTTCTTAAAGGAAAACTTCTGTCACTATTAAAAATGTCATCGGATAATCGTATTTCGATGACTTCCTTGAGTACATAGTCCCAGTAACGAGAAGCCGGAGCAACAGTTCGCGTCTCTTTAAACGACCAATGTGTGGAACATCAGCGTCGCATGCGTTTGCTCCAGCCTGAAAAATCTGCCATCATCGAACATTGTCTCAACGAAGGACGTAACAAGTCGTTTAAAGAGACGCAAATTGTTGCTCTGCCTTCTCGTTACTGGGATTGTGTACTCAAGGAATCCATCGAAATACGGTTATCCGATGACATTATTAATAGAGACAGAAGTTTTCCTTTAAGCAAGATATGTAACCCTATTTTGTCTGATATAAAACAACAACGGGCTGGTTTTCGACCCGCTACGTTTTAATTTGCGATTTATCACTTTCGCCAGTGTCTACCGCCATCGGCGCTGCAATCCTTCGATTCGCAGGGGGCAGCTCTTCTGCTTCTCGTGCAGGCACAGCGGCCTGGACCCGGGGTATAAAGGAGCCGCCGTTTCTGATGTTCATTCAGTGCCGGCGTGATGGTGTCTCAGCAGTCCCACCTGAAGATGGCGGCCAGATGGATCGCCGAAATATCGTGTACTGAAGACGATCATATCCGGCAGCATACCCGTGAAGAGCATAATAAATTTTGGTTGATGTAGAGCAGAGGTGGTCAACTGGTCGATTGCAACTGACAATTCGATCGCGGCTGTTAGTTCAACCGACTGTGGAAAGGCAAAAAGAAGTAATTTTAATATACCTAATGATAATAGTTACACGTAAAAAGTACATAGAGCATACTGCACAATGTAATCACCAACTGCTGTGCAAATAATCTTGTGTATCATTTTTCAGTACCCGTTCCGTCACGTTATTTATCCTCTCTTCCACGCAGTAGCTCTCCTTTGCTTACGGCACACATTAGAAGTAGGCGGGAAGCATTTGGGACGCGGGGTGGGGCTGGTTTCAATCCGTCAGATGACGACAGGCACTAGCGGAGTTATGACATCAGCGACTTCCCGTGTAAATCAGGATCAGACTCTTCATCATGCCACATACGCTATGGGTAAGTGGTTGAAGAGAACCACTGAACGAACTTCAAATGAAGAAAGAAATACTTTTCATCAGATAAAGTAAGACAATATTTTCAGTATTATTTTACTCGGTGGATCAGGTGAATTACCTACCTGTTAAGTCAAATGGGGTGATTTCAGACGGTTTTGAGATTATTTTCGCCTTAACTTTCACAGGTTTTGTTGTATTACCTATGTTTGTTACAGAAGTAGTGGTGTATATGTATAACGAAATAACCCTTACAGCCCACCATCTTGTAGAAACCTCTGTTATTTTATAACTTTACACCAAAATCTTGACAAACTTCTACAGCAATTGTCACTTTACCCTAGACCACCGATGTAGTTGACAACTCCAGCTACAATACTTTTTCACTGGCCACAACAATAGAAAGTTTCCATTTCATTATACTGTGTGAACTTTCAACAGTCAGACTGTTCATCAGATAATTAGTAGGTTAACAATCGTGCCAAAATACAAGTCGTGGAACGCGGGAAATGCAGCCTCGTGCTTAAAATAAACAGTGCATGAAGGTAACAGCAACAATTTGGTGCTATGCAGTGGGAGTGAGAAGATAAGCCATACTGTCCGAAATCCCCCCTGTGTTCTAAATCGTCCTTTTTGACCAAAAGTGCAAAGAAATAAAAACTTAGAAATAATTTTCACTCGCTAAGTTTTTGCCATCATTACTAAAATAAATTTAATGCACAGTTAGTGGTAGTATATCTCTACTTTTATTATTATACAAATTATCTTACTGACATTTTATTTTTGTAGATCCTCGAAAAATGTGCTCCAAAGAAATCAAAAACTTATCACTCTCACCAAGGACGGGAACTGGATTATTTCTTTACTATGGTGAAAGAAGACTTGCTGGTAATATGCAATACATCTATGGCCATACTAATAAAAGGAAATTTAGAGCAACATTTGAACACAATTCATAGTAAATATCAGACAGACTCTTCACACCTGCCGGGTTAGCTGAGAGTGCTAATGCACTTCTTCCTGGACTCGGGTAGACGTGCCTTCCCCATTTAGATTGACGACCAGGGCCAGTGTGCCTGCCAGCCTGGATGTGGTTTTTAGGCGGTTTTCCACATCACACTAGGTGAATACTGGGCTGGTACCCATGTTTCGCCTCAGTTACATGATTCGCAGACATTTGAAAATGTTTGTACTATTTCGTGACTTACACTAGACGCAGACAGCTGGGGTACACTACTTCCATCCCGGGAGTATGTGGTGGCGACAGGAAGGGCATCTGGCCATCCTCTGACACTAACATTGCCAAATCCATAGTAACAGGGCCCACCCCGCATTGAAGTGGGACAAAGGCCCAAGAAAATGATGATGATGATCAGACAGACTCTTCACATAGCAGCAAAATAAAGAAGAGTAAATTACAAGCATTGGAATCGCCATTATCAGTCGAAGAAAATATGTTTTTTATGCATATTGAGCAATGTAAGTCTGCAACTGAAGCTTCTTTCCAAGTTAGTAACAGAATTGCACTGAAGTGCAAACTTTTTTCTGATGGAGAATACATCAAGGAAATTTTTTGAAGAAGTGTCAGCTTCGCTGTTTGTTAATTTCAGAAATAAAAATTAAATTAAAAAACTGTTCATGGTTTACAACTGTCTTGAAATACTGTGATGTGCCATATCGAAACGATGAGTGAATTCAGAAACAAACAACTACAAAGAGATATCGTCCACTGCATTGTTTTTTCGCTACAACTTGATGATCCAACAGATACCACTGCTACCGCACCATTATTTATATTTAATCGGATGGTCCTTGAAGATTTGTCAATGAAAGAACAAGTACTAAAAATGATTTCCTTCAGTGGAAAAACTTGTGGCCTTGATATATTCACGGAATTCAAAGCATATATTAGCAAGATTAAGCTACCTTTGTAGAAACTCCTACAATGACAGGTATTCATAGTGTTTTTATTGCTCTTTGTCACAGAGAGGAAGACTTTTCAGACTTCATTAGCTGCAACTGCATAACTCGTCAACAAGTACAGGCTAGTAATAGACCAAACAAATACATGTAATGGATATTTGTTTCAGGATTGTAAATTCTACAAAAGGAAAATCTCTCCAAATGCGGCTCTTTAAACAGCAATTAGATGTGAAGGAACCAGATTTGGCATTGCACACTGACGTGAGGTGGCTGAGTCAAAACAAGTTTTTGCAAAGGTTTCGAGATCTATTGGACAAAATAATAAAATTTCGTGAAGAGAGAAGTGATTATTATCAGCAACTACGAAATTTAGACTGCCGTGATTTAGCATTTCCAGCAGATTTTACCAGAAAACTGAGCACATTAAATCTGGAATCACAAGGCAAGAATAAAACAGTAGCAGAAATGATGAGGTCTACTGCGGCATTCCAAAGTCAAACAGCGCCTGTGATAGTGGACATCAAGAAAAAAAACTTTCAGCAATTTGTAAACATCAAAGATCATAGGGAAAAACATCCCACCTACAGTTTCATTCCTAACAAGTACATGGCAGAAATTAAGGCAACGGTATCGGACTTTGAAATTTGCTTCAGAGAATAGAAAAAAAATTGAGAAGTTGGTGGAATTCATCAGTTATCCGTTTAATAATTCCATTTATCATAGTGACATCTATAAAATGGCAAAAAAATTGGCAGTTATCTTTCAAATTGACCACATGATACTGCAAAGGAAATTATTACTCTGCACTGTGATATATTTGTAAAAACATTTCCATCCTTTGCTGTAGATTTCTGGGCATAGGTTTCCAATGAGGAATATCCACATCTGAAGAAATGTATTGAACAACTGATGTTCCTGTTTCGGTTCAACATATTTAAGTGAATCAGCATTTTCCTATGGAAAACAAACAAAAAGTAAACACTGTTATTACTTCACAGATGCTCATTCATTGGATTCTTTAAGGTTGGCATTATATCCAGCTACAAACGTGATTTGATAATCTAGCAGAAGATGCTCAGATACAGTTCTCATGCTACTATTAACAAGACGTTAGTAAGAATAGTTTTCAGTTTTATGTTTTCTCTCTTAATAAAATAAAAAAATACTACATAACTATACACTGAACTATACTGTTTCATTTAAAATTTCAAAAAATATGTAAGTGGTAGATGGAACTACGTTTTTTCAGTAAACAGCAGCTCATGGGTATAATCGAGTTGGCCACCCCTGGTGAAGAGCTTACAGGAATCTAAGGTGAACTGAAGCCATTGCTAACATGGTTGACAAGAGAGAAAATGTGATGTCAAAACAGTGGCAACATAATTTTAAAAAAATTGACTTGTGCTGAACAGTAAAACCACAAGTAATGATTAAACCATGGAAAACAAATCACATGCATGGAGCCATAAGCAGTGATGTACCTATAGCTTTCAAAAGGGGGAGGGAGGTGTCCATCACTGGGCTTTAGGAAGGTAAAGTATATTTTGTCCATAACTTCGTTCACACTGTAAACACATGCTGTTGTTTACCCTCAATAAAATCAGTCAACTGGAAATTAAAAAAAAATCGCATAAGCACATCAGAATCCACATCACATGCAAGTGAAGGTGCAGGTAAGAATCAAGAATATTATTCACCATAGATCATTTTACAATGATATTGGCTTCATCATACAGGATGTACTAGTACATACAGGATAATAAAATAAACTAGTGTCAGTACATTGTAGAATACATTTTAAGAATGACAGTGTACAAAATTACTCCAGGAAAGCTTCTAAAATTTAATGCAATAAGCTATACTATAATATAATATAGTATTGTATTGTTTTTGTGTACACTATGAAATTACACACGATTAACCACAGCACACAATAATATGTTTAACTACAGACAACTTTTAAATGCTAATATCGTCCTCAGGCATCTCAAAGAATTCTTTAATGTCATAGAATGGATGATCTGACAGACAGCTGTACCACTTAATTTTAAAAAAATTATATCCATAGACTGAACATGAATTGGCAGTTTATTGAACATTTTGAGTGGGTTTACTATGTGGGAATGTCCTGTTCTTGCTATCCTTATCACGGTGTGTTTAAATTGCCCTTAGCCCTGATGTTGTGTTCATGTATTTCCCCTCTGGCAATGAATTCTGAAATATTATTTTTAATATATTATATTATTATTTAATAATAATTATAATAATTATATTTAATAATAATTATATATTATTTAATATATTATATTATATTATTTTTAATATAGAGTACAGACACATAGATGTATAAATTTATAATTGTGAGTATTCTGAGTCTGGAAAAAAGAGGACAACAGTGCTCCCTATGACCTCTTCTACATATTATGTGTAAGACTTTTTTTTGTAATTTCATGATGTTCTTGATGTGAGGGGAATACCCCCATGAGTACCATATGAAATATTTGACTGGAATGGCCCAAAGTATGTCACCCTAAGGTGCTCCAAGCTGACTACCTCCCTTAGTTTCAAGATGAGGTATGCCACCCAAGATATTTTTTTCACATATGTGATTGACATGTTGCTCCCAATAGAGTTTTGAGTCAATGTGAATACCTAAGAGCTTTACTGACTTGTTGCCTACTTCATTTGATATTCCTATTTAAAGTTGTTGGGCTTTATCAGGATTGCATAGGAGCTTATTGGCTGCAAACCAGTCCATGGCCTTATCAAGTCTTTCTTTTGAAAGGCTATTCAGATCTGAAATGTTCTGATGTGGGGTAAGTAGTGTTGTATCATCAGCATAACACTCGATGGGGTGGGCTATGTTTTTAGGGAATTCACTATTAGCTACAATGAAGGAGAAGGGTCCAAGGATAGACCCTTGTGGTTCACCTGTGCTGATTCCCATTATGGAAGAATTTACATTTCACACTGAAGTGAATTGTTTTCAGCTACTTAAATAAGAATTTATCACAGCTAAAGTGCTCCCTCTCACCCCATAGAACTCTAGTTTCCCCAGTAGTACGTCAACAGGAATGCAATCGAAAGCTTTGCTTAGAGCACATAATATCAGTTAGAACATGTTACTGTTTTCAAAAGCTGCTAAGGTTTTGTCAACGATTTCCAAGATTGCCCCTGTTGTGTGTTTCTCCTTGCGAAAACCAAACTGATTGTTACACAGGATATTGTGTTTTTCAAAGAAGCTGCTTATTTGTGTGTGTATCAGTGCCTCAAACATCTTTGAGAATATTGGGACAATGGAGACTGGTCTTTAGCTTTGGGGAAGATGTTTGTCCCCTTTTTTAAAAACTGGGACAACTTTTGACACATTAAGTGCATCAGGAAAAACTCCAGATTCTACACATTTATTAAAAATAAAAGCTAATGGTCTGGCAATTGAGTGTATTGTCTTTTTAATCATGTTATTTCGTAACAAATAATAGTCCATACTTTTAGAACCTGAAAATTTGTATACAGCATTTATAACATCAGCAAGTGTGCCAGATCTCCGTTGAAATACCGGGTTAACAGGCAGTGGTGTTCCGACAAGGTCCATTGCAGATGAATTTGTTGCTTTAATACTGTTACTTATTTCTTTAACTGAGTTTAAAAAGCACTGATTTTATGCCTCAGGTTCAAGCAGAGCTGTTTCTGTACGTTTTGGTGTATTCTCTTTTTTTACTATTTGCCATGCTGCCTTGCATTTACCAGGAGCCCTTTCGATATTGTTTTCCACTGCTTGCTTTTTTGCCCAAAGAAGTTTTGCTTTGTAGACTTTTTTTGCATTTGAGATATGACCTATGAATGTTCACTCTCTGTTCTGCTCCTTGGTTAGCGGTTTGCTTTTGCATCTGGTACAGCATATGTGTGTTTCCTCTAATTTCTGCTAGCTCTTCTGTAAACCAATTCAGACTATTCTTTTTCATATAATTTGGATATCTAATTTTTTTACTGGTGAGCAAGAATACCATAAATCTGTGTACTTTTTAAAGAAGATATCAAAGATAATTTCAGCTTCCCTTTTTCCAGATTGACAATTATATATACAGTCCCAATCTGCACTTCCTAATCTATCAACAAACGTACATATATAATCTCCCTTTTGCCCTCATAGCATTACTACTTTAGGTTCTTCAATTTTAAGCCTCTTACAGAGTGTAAGGAGTAGTGGTTCATGATCTGCAAGTCCACTTCCTGCAAGTCTGACTGTAAAATCTTCCCTATGGAAATTCGCAACAATATTGTCTATGCAGGCATTCTTACATATGTCACGGTTATTTCTACAATAGAGATCTAATGATCTTAGCATATTCAAAAATGTCCTAGCGACTGGCCTGTATGTGTTTGCCATTACTTTGTTGAAATCACCACAGATAGCAATTCTTGTCTTACTCTTCAATATCTTTTTAACTATCAATTCACATTTTCCAATAAACAAATTTACATCACCATCTCGCGACCTATATAGACTAACTACCACTAAAAAGCACTAATTGATCTAGGCACCTTCTGTATGTAATAAGGTACTTATGGATGACAAAAGAAACAAATCTAAAATTTTAAGTATTTATATGTCATTAAATTATATAATTAATTGTATTATATAAGAAAATATTACAATATTATTACAGTACGATTTGTTTATATTTAAGTTTGTGACATGTCATCGTTTGGGTATAACTTTAGGTCATAAGTTAATGTAATTTAATAAATAACAAAAAAGGTTTTACTTTAAAGTATTTAACCTTTTACATCTTATTGCCAACTTATTTATAATTTGTTTGGAATAGAGTTGCACTGCCAGATAGAAATGAACACTCGTTAGAGCAAGAGCAGTAAGGCTGTCATCTTCCATTTTCTTTCTGATTTAAGTTTTTAGCCGCAGGTCGCAGTAGGCAGTGGGGTGTGAGTAAAATGATGAGAAGCTTTTTTATCAAGGAGAAAAATGTTCATTGCACTAATCAATATTTTCTATTGCAGTGGCAGGTTTTTGGTCTAAAGTTTTCCAGTGATATCTGATACTCACACAGAATTACTGTGCTTGCATTTTCACACAGAAATATTCGTGCTATCTTTTTAAAAATTCCTTTGGCCTGGAGTCATACTAGTTTTCTCAGGGAAAAGAATGTGAATCTCTTCGATCGTTTCTTCATGTGGTTTAAAACGAGTACTGAGTTCTGTAATCACATGTTCAATAAAAGGCTAGAGAACGATTCGGCGGTAATACATTTTGGCAGTTTGTCCTGGGTTTGTCTGCCGGCCGAAGTGGCCGAGCGGTTCTAGGCGCTACAGTCTGGAACCGCGCGACCGCTACGGTCCATGCCTCGGGCATGGATGTGTGTGATGTCCTTAGGTTAGTTAGGTTTAAGTAGTTCTAAGTTCTAGGGGACTGATGACCACAGCAGTTCAGTCCCATAGTGCTCAGAGCCATTTGAACCATTTTTTTTTAACCAGGGTTTGTCTTCCAGTCAATCTCGGAGTTACTGTCACTTGGACCTTTCTGTTTAGCCTGTTCGCAAATGATTGAGAAACGACTTTCATTCCGAATGTTTTGCAAAATAGTTTTTATTGTTTTCGCTTAGCTTCAAGTGTTGGTTAAGTTCACAATGACCTCATGCATTGCTCTGTGAGAAAACCTTTCTTAATATAGCTAACGACACAGTAAACTGGCTGTTTTCTAAGTTGTTCTGCAGTTGGTCTGCTTGAGTGGCGACATCTGTACTAGCAGCGTCTTGAAGTGTCTCAAGTATTGCGTGTATTATTGGAAGCATTTCTGCAAACCCTTCAACAGCCAAATGATTTTCAGTCCACTGCATCTCAAAAAGGGAGGTAAGCGTCGAATGAGAAGAGTTAATTGTTCTGCAGTTTTCTTCAAAATGTTGTCTCTAAGTGGATGAATTGCGCTTTTGGGTATCATTCTGCAAGTATTGTTGTCACACTATAACAAGCCACTCATCACTGCAGCGCCATCAAAGCCTTGCCCAATAAATTTATTCATATACAAGTTACAAGATATGAGGTGCGTTGTAATCGTTGTTGCCAGTGATTGAGCAGAAACATCTTCTACGTAGATAAATTCAAGAAAATCCCCCTGGTGATCGATTTTCCAGATGAGGAATCTACATATCATAAGCGAAACACTAGTTCCTCTCATTGTGTCATGTCTCCTATTTCATCAGCCAGTACAGTAAAAAAACTGCTTCTTTGCCCGTTTTAAGGACTTCTGATTGAATAGCATTACCACAAATTTCAATAATTTCATTTTGAATTCCTGAAGAGGTATCCTGAGTATTGGGACAATCTGTGGGTCACCCCATTCTGCATGTTGCCAGATTTATTCAAAATGGTGGATCCAAGATGACAGCTAAAGATGTGGCAATGTCGCAGTGATGTCATGGAGCGAATTTCAAATTTTGGCGGGAAAAGAGGTTATTTGAGCTCCCTCCACTAACCTAACTCAACCCCCTCCCTTCTCCTGCCTCCTCCCCTCCTCTCCATTCTCCATCAGGAAATTGGTGGGAAAAGGACTCAGTCTGTGTTGGGCTGTCGGATACAATGGACATAAGTATTTTTATGCATTGTTTATTTAAACACTTTGAGTTGTCATTGGCAGTAGCTCCTCCAATGTGTTCACCTTGAGGTCTGGAGTCCAACTGACTTAGTTCACAACACCATCACCAGAGGGAGCTGTTGGCCATTCCTCCCTCCCTCCCCTCCCTTCCTTTCCTGTAACATAATCCATGTGTCTAGCTGCTGGAGTGGGAGGACACATATAATTGCTTACAGTGTGTACTATGTGTTCAATGGATGAGATGTCTGTGCTGGAGAAGGATGAGTTCAATGGGTATGTTAGCTGTAGCCATGCAGCTGAGTGTGTCTGTAGCCACCTACACAATGTTTGGAAAAGAATTATATTTGATGTATGTGTAAAGGAGATGAATACCCTTCATCAAATAATGAAGGAGTAGTAGGATAGGGCTAAGTTACAGTTCATAACTCTTGCTGATAAATGTGTGTTCTGTAACTGCAGATCATTCGATGAAAATCCAGTCAGTCTTCTGAAGTGCAAGAGGCAAGACATTCACCCTGGAGTCTCCACATCTACTGGTAGCGGCCATGTACTGGAACGTGGTAACTGCAGGGCGGCTGCACTAAGTGCTCCCTGTTCCATTGGAAATACCCGCAGCCTTCCTCTTCTCACCCCTGGTGCACGGATACCTCTAGTCATTGAACACAAATTGTTTCAGGAATTAGTGCATCTGGTGTTTAAGCAATGTGCAGAATATTCTCACATACTGTGCATAACTTGAAGATGCCAAAGGAACTAAATGTACAACTGCAAAAAGAGAGAGAGAGAGCTGTGCAAATGACACAAGAATATTTAAACAATATGTGATGTAATTACGCGTATTATTGCGAGGAATACCACCACCACCACACTTGAATACGGACTGTAAAAAAAAAAAAAAGATCGCAGCACACTTGTGAAGCCATCCCTGAGACACTTTGTGTCCTTTTGTGGGAAATGCCACAGCAGCATCTGCTTCAGAAGTTACTAAACCCAATTGAATATGCCTCTAAATACATTTTCAAAAAGATCGCTGCACAGTAGTTTGCTTCAGTTTTGCGATGTACACAGCCGCACTTGAACACAGACTCTAAAAAGATAGCTGCACACTTGTGAAACCTGCCAGAGACACCTCACATGCTTTTGTGGGAATTAGATCCAAAAACCGATATCAACTGAAATATACTATTTTACACATCAAAGCGACGATATCTGGAATTCGAAATAAATATCTCTATGTAACTCTAAAAACTGGACACTCACCACTTTTCGAGTTTTCGCTGCTTGTTTGAAGGCACTGCCAGAGAGAGAAATTTCAGAGTCCTACAGCTACTGTGGTGTTCATGACTTTTCTGAAATGTTGAGTGGTCTTAGCTTATGTTTTCTGCTGGAGTCAGGGACGTTATTTTCCTTTTTCCCCACTTCTCGAAGCACACACTGGTGTTTAAGTACAGATGGGAAAACCAGAACAAAATGGCTCTGAGCACTATGGGACTCAACTTCTGAGGTCATTAGTCCCCTAGAACTTAGAAATACTTAAACCTAACTAACCTAAGGACATCACACACATCCATGCCCGAGGCAGGATTCCAACCTGCGACCGTAGCGGTCTCGCGGTTCCAGACTGCAGCACCTAGAACCGCACGGCCACTTCGGCTGGCAAAATCAGAACAGTTACCAGTTCATGACATATTTCGAATCCCGCAACAGATCATGGGAAAAACACGAACAGAATTCGAAGCAGTGTCCTACAGACGAGAAAAATGGCTGATATTTTCGGTGAATTTTCGATGTCCTACAGTTCTGGTCTAGAGATACTCTAAAGCCACCACAGTGGGAGGAGGGACAGCATCCCGCCTGTCCAGACCAAAGGAGGATGGTCTGCTTGGACTTATCTCTGAACAGTCAAACAAAGAAGACTCCCTGAGGTCATGAAACTTTCCATAGATACCTAGCCCCTCTTTTGTTCAAACCAATCTGTAGAGGCTCCTGTGCCCTGCACAAAGGATGTCTTGTGACTCTTACATCGTGGGACTTCCCGTGAATTGAGCATTCTGATTGGTTCCTGCTGAATTCACCAGCCAAACTGCTGCCGCTGCCGGTGTGGGAGCACTGTCTGCCATTTTCTGTAGACGGACAAATTACGAGACTTTGAGCAGCAAAACTGTTTTGTACAGATCAAGAAAATATACAGAAATCATATTGCACTGACAGTTAAACCCTGCGAAAGTGGTCTAGAGATCTTGGAATATGCAAACTATCGCCAAAAACACTTCCTCAATTACACTGCTCTGCTCCTGTTGAGGAAAGCTTGAATTTTTCGGAGTGAAACCGCTCTCTAACCGGGCTATATCACCACAAACGATTGTATCACCATACAGTATCGATGTAGTAAACACAATTCGTATCCTGCACCATAAAAAATTGTCACTTCTGCAGCTTGCATGCAGCTATCGACCACCAAACACTCGTACATATACCGCGAATACAGACAGATCCCAAAAACATAAGCATATTCATCGTATATGTAGTTGCAGCACTAGTTATTTCCCACAAGGTTGTTCGGCCATCCACCGCGGTCAACTGTCACAAGATAACTGCCTGCCGCACACGCTGGTCTCATGCGCAATCAGAGCTCCCTCCACAGATAGCGGTCACTATCTGAACTAGTGTACACTTGCTGGGCTAGTTACTCTGGTCAAAGGCATTTTTATTTTCCAGCCCTGACTTGCTTACTTGCTTGCTGCCATGCTTTCTACAGCCGTCTGCAGACTATGGGATTAGAAGAACATATGTAGTTTCCCATGGTTTGCCAGAATATCATACAATTTTTGCGGTAGTTCTCGATATTAGCCACACAGCAATATGCTACCGATCGCTTGCACAGTGTAGTTACGAAGATAAAGAGTGGAAATTATATCTCTGGAAACGCAAAACTTTAGCGAGGTGGTACACGCTGCAAAGCACTAAGTAACTAGAAACTTAGCTCATCTGTGAAGCTCCTTACGTAGAAACTCGAAAAAAATAGATGAGAATGGTAATTCCACTTGTATTTTTTAACGAATACCTATGTCAATGATATAACAGATTTCAAATCATCCTTGTACTTTACAAAATCAACTAAGGCGCTTCTCATGTCTGGAGAAGCAGCATATGTTTCTTCCACCTGTTTTTCACGCTCTAGAGGCACACAGTACGCACCACAACTGATGTTCTCTCAACCAAATAAAGAAGCATTGAACCAGTCAGTCTACATGGGAAGGAATAATTTTCCAGTGCAAACACATGTCCATATTGGATCTTCTCAGATCATGAAGGCTGCCCAACACATACTGAGTATTGGTTTACTATTCACCTGCCTAGAGGGCGACACAGGTCAGGTGCATTCTTGTACTCCAACCTCTCCAGTCTGGAAAGCTCCCACCGTAAGCCAAAAATGTCAATAAATCTGGCCACTGGCTAACTTGGCCACAGGCCCCCAGCACCCAGTCAGACTCGTCCTAGGAAACCAGCCACATAGTAATCATTGTACTTACAATTAAATATTAACGACTGCAGCCTCAATCTGAAGACATTCAACAATGAGCAAAGTATCGAAAATACTGCTTTATGACGACAGTGGCTGTGTAAATACAAATATCCATATTCTTCCTATGACTGGACATAATTTTCAGCGTAAAATAATGTTTAATTCCCTTACAGCTATCGATGTGTTGAAATCACTGTTTTCCATATAAAATCCATACCTTCCTTACGACATAGTCAATTTCTTTGCACATGTCGGAACACTGACCACAGTCCACATACTTTATAAGCCTGCTGATCGCAATGAATCTCTCACACACACCCTACTAAGTATAATACTTCGCCAGTAACTGAATGCTGGTGACACCAAACAATACTGAGCGAAAATCCGTGATGAATGGGCATGTCTCATTTGTTTTTCTTGCGAGTGCTACGTGTGTGTCTTACGAAGAGAGATGTAATCGTCGTATAAGCGACCAGCTGTTAAAATCACGATTGTAATGGTTATGTTACTGCCACCCTTCATAAAAAGTGGTCTTGGTTCTACCGGCATATACAAGTATCACTAACGATATCCGTGTTAAAAACTATACAAGCTTTATAAATCGAGATATGGCACTGCCTCTGAATGAAGTGATTTTCCACACAAATACCGTGACATGGAATACAGACAGTGATTGCTGGGGTGTTTATTAACACACCAAAGGTGCGGGTGCATGTCGCCAGCGGTGTAAGCTTGTAATAAAATCACCGAATTCTGAAAGTAATTCGGTTAAGGAATGTTGTATAAAGCAGGTATTTCCAACTCCCTCATGCCGCCGCTTCATATTTCTCACGCTAAAAAACAGTATTTGTAACACAGTCTATCCCGATGCCTTATCAGAGGTTCTGCGATATACCCACTGCACATTATAGGCAAGGGAAGATGATGGTTGATTGAGAATGACCACATACAGTAGATGGTGTGCTATCACTTTAAAAAATGCAACAGTGGATTGAGGTCATAAAAAATGTACAAAATCCTATGACCAAGCGTAACCTATAGTGTTACGCTTTCTGATAGAAATGCTGTCTGTGATGTGGAATCCTGTCTTTCCGTTCAACCACATACCTGCATTTGTTTGTATGGAGATATCTTTTAATGGTTACGGTCACTAGTGCATCATGTTAATGGCACTCTCATATCTCAAAACGAGACACCTTTTTTTGAAACTATCTGTTTTAGTAAAACTCTAACATAGTTTTTTAGACAGTCCCTTTGTATCTTGTAACTGTTCCTCAGTCTCTGCCCCCCCCCCCCCCCCCCCCGTCCCTGCAGCTTTTTCCATGTGATCGTACCAATTTAAGTTGGAACGAGCAGAAGTTGGTGAGCACTATATCTACCATCTTCTGCAACCCATATAGAAACAGGGTGAACTGAGTTAATGCGACAGTACCATGTTTTGACCACTCGGTGGACATGGGAACATGTCATAGCTCTGCTAACTGTTTGCAATGTGTAAGGCCATTGCCAAACAAAGCTTTCTCCTGCAACACGAGGTAGCAGTGGAAAAAGACAGTACAAGCAGTTATAGGAACTGGGAGAAGGATGAGGATTTTGCCACTGCATTGCAATGTGTGTCCAACCTACACAGAGGTACAGCAGTCTGAAGGAGATATGTGTGTCTCACAGTGCACTCATGTCTATCACCCAAACATTCTCTCTATCGTCGTTATTTTGTGCCATCCAACCGAAAAGAAAATCATGAACCATAAAGACTCCACTATCATCTGGTAGAGAACTCGATAATATATTACTACATCCCTCTCTTCTGATATATATCGAAAACAAAAATCATCTATCATCTGTGTGCTGGCATTGAGCATATGTGGCGGTCCTATTAAATATACAGGTATTGAGCCCCTGTATGAGAACCATACCTTACAGACTATCAGCTGCAAGAGATGGTCCTTGTTTTGTTATTTGATACACTGTTTTTTTTTTTTTTTTTTTTTTTTTTTTTTTTTTTTTTTTTTTTTTTTTTTTTTTTTTTTTTTTTTTTTGCTGCTGTAAAAAATCCAAGCAGTGTATGACTACGGATTTGCACACCACCATGCATTTTGTTTTTTTCCGCCATGACTTTGAGGTCTGTGTCAGGTTCTGAACTGAAATTAACACGATTTCATTCACTGGCTCTGACTGATAGCTGGATATTTCATGGTGTGAATTATGCTGCTGCTCCCAAAACACACACACAGGATGATAAAAATAAAAGACAGTGGAAACATATGGAAGCTGGAAGAGTTTTGCAGCATTGTGGAGCATTTCCAAACAGCTGTCCAAAGATGGCTGACAACTTCTACATTTAAACTCATCTTTCACAGTGATGGGATAGCTGATGTCTCGGTGTACTGTCTGAATTGATTCCTCATACTGCAGTAACTGTTTCAGTGGTAGTCATCCACCAAGACTGTTTCTCTGTCTCAAACAATCGCTGTCAGTCAATCATTTTATGGTAATCAACAGCATACCGGGGGACAGATTGGATGGAAAAGACACCATCGATGTACTGTAATATGCATCACACTTGATAATGCGATCAGTTTTGGCAATTTCACTAGTTTTTATGTAATTTCAATGCCGTAATTTCAGTGGTAGTCATCCACCAAGGCTGTTTCTCTGTCTCAAACAATCGCTGTCAGTCAATCATTTTATGGTAATCAACAGCATACCGGGGGACAGATTGGATGGAAAAGACACCATCGATGTACTGTAATATGCATCACACTTGATAATGCGATC
Source organism: Schistocerca piceifrons (assembly GCF_021461385.2). Taxonomy (NCBI): domain Eukaryota; kingdom Metazoa; phylum Arthropoda; class Insecta; order Orthoptera; family Acrididae; genus Schistocerca; species Schistocerca piceifrons. Next base: position 766,133,868 of record NC_060149.1, on the reverse strand, counting down.
AGTTTTGGCAATTTCACTACTTTTTAAGTAATTTCAATGCCGTAATTTCAGTGGTAGTCATCCACCAAGACTGTTTCTCTGTCTCAAACAATCGCTGTCAGTCAATCATTTTATGGTAATCAACAGCATACCGGGGGACAGATTGGATGGAAAAGACACCATCGATGTACTGTAATAAGCATCACACTTGATAATGCGATCAGTTTTGGCAATTTCACTAGTTTTTAAGTAATTTCAATGCCGACCAGTGACACAGCTGTATGCTTCCCAATTTCTGTATCATCGCTAAACTACTCCTCTACTACCTTGTGAGTACCATATATTAGATTGCGAATGTAGATAGATGACTGTGAAGTATGTCCTTCATTGTTAATTCTCGAACATATGCACCAAAGTATCCAGACAGTGTCCTATACCGATCTATATACTTGTACCACTTTGATCATAGAGTATAATTTATTATTACGATTGCCCATCTCCCCCTATATGGATGGCAGCCACAGAGCATTCTTACACCCTTAGGACAAAGTTACAGATTAAAAGACCATCTCGCATTGCCTTTCACCAACCCTCATTACAACACTGCCAACAATTTAATTTGCAGCTGACCAAAAGTAGACTGCTACATTCTATGTCTTGTGAAGGAACAGAGTGAGCCAAGTCCTTAACTGCTGTTCACCACCCACCCAAGTGCACAAAATCTCTCCAGGTGTGTGGATGTTAAGGAAATTAGCACCCCTTATCAGCGTGTAGTAGATATGAAAACATTGTGATGATATAACAGACAGTTAAGAAGAAGAAACGTGTGGTTTTATGCATGATGAAACTTCAGACAGATGGAGTTTGAAGCATATTACGTATATCAACTGCTTTCAATTCTAAAGCATTGTTCTAGTGTGTGAGTTCACTACCAAGAAGGTGTTGTTAAGAGACAGAAATGAGCGAATAACATAAACACATGCACTCTAATGCAGGACATAAATGTCCAGCATCTGACATACATTCACCCCACAAGTATTCTATCTCACTCACTATGGTGACCAGCTGTAAGAAGATAAAACTACTTCCTTCTATACTAAAGAAAAAACACATACAGTCTTTGTCATACAAGCACGGTATAACTTTCCAGAGGTGTATAGCTTTCACTGTGTACATCAGATCACAGTTGAGAAATTATACGATTGCATCAGTCCTGTATGAAACGATCGTCATTGATGGAGAATGCCTCTTACAAGGAAACAGATAAATGCATAGCAGCAGCACTGGCATGTGCAATTGCACACCATGCTACCACCAACTCCATAAACAGGACATCTCTCAGGCAGATCTGTACACAAGGATTGCAGTACCTCACAAACACGTGCCACTAACTTAGAATCACCATAGTTATGAAACTGAAGCCTTAATTTTATAACCCAAGATGTGGCAGGGAAGTGGAGTACGTCACATAGGTCTTCGGTTATCTATAGGAGGGTGCCGAAACAGAATGGACATGTTTTATCATAATCCCACCTGAGTTTGAAGTCCTCTGATGACTGATAGGTTTGCTGTTAAGGAACACAGGTAGGTAGTGTTCTAAGTCAGCCATACACAGAACACGCAATTGTATAGGAGTCGAATGCATGTTATGCCACAAAACTGATACACCCCGATAAAACAACTGAAAAACGGTTAAATTGACCTGTTTCAACATCTCCCTCTCTCTATAGAATACTTCATTGGTCTACCGCGTTACAAGCACCTCTCAACCGATCACTCCATCACTTTCTATCATCCTTTAAGGTAGATGCAAGTCAGTTTAGAGGCAGAGGGCTCTCTTTCTTCCAGGAATACATCAAAGAGCAGTCAACTCACATGTGTCACTATTACCTCAATAGACATACAGTAAAATGTTGCCATACAATAACTGTTTGTTAGCTGACACTGCAAGGTTGTGATTGGCGGAGAGTACGGTGACGCTCATTGTAAATACTGTTTGTTGTGGTTTAAAACATCTAATCAGTCCTGCAGAGGATCAAACATGCTATTCATTCTACAGTCTTATATTGCAGTCCCACAGCGCGTAATGCAACGCTCTTTAGCTAAGGATAACTAAGAACATTTTATAAAAATCTGTACAGTGGTTGCCGATAACTTTGGGGTCACATTTGGGCTTGTGATCCGGTATATTACTCTACATTTGGTGGTGAATCACGTTAAATATTCTATTCCAGCCGTCGTATCGCTGTCGAAGAAAAAACAAACTTTTTCCCTAGTTCTTGGTGTTTCCATGTAAACTTTTTCTCGTATTCTTCTTCTTGCTTTCACATACAATAAGTGTCCTGCACCGAGCAAATGATATGCAAGTACTCTAGCATTTCGGAGTATTTTCCCTCAATTAATACGTACTTTTCTGTCAATTTTTTTGCAATTTTATGTCACTTGTGGCCATGCGATCATGTCATCACTTATAGCCACGTATTCTAAAGCTGCTTGTAAGTGTACATAGTACAGCATTCAACATCTATCGAAAATACACTATTTTTTTCTGGTGGACAGTATAGAATAGCACTGTACTCAAATACATTCAATCACATATTCTACAGATGCAGTGCATTTGCTCTCCTTTCTGTGTGTCTGTGCGTGTGTCATGGATGGCCCATGGAGAAAGGCAGTGTGGCTTCAGGTCTGCTGTTGACTTCACGTGGCATGGTTCGTGTGCCACAGAGAGGGAATGTCTGAGGTATTGCGTGCACAACATGAAGTTTGGTTAGGATTAATGCATGCCCAAGCCTGCCACTACTTCTCAGGCTCTGCCGGTGTTGTGTGACGTGGCAGCCAATGCGTGTTACCACCCAGCAAACGGCTGGCTGCTATGTGTCCTCAGCTAAAGAGTGTTGTATTATCTGCTGTGGGACAGCAATATACAATTACAGATGTATTGCATCTTTGACCCTGTGCAGGACTGATTGGGTGTTTTGAGCCGTGACAAACAGTATTTACAATATGCTTTTCTGTACTTTCCGCCCATCACAAACCTGCAGTGTCAGCTAACAAATAGTCGCTGTTTGAAAACATTGTACAGTATTTCTATTGAGGATACTTGTGAGTTGACTGCTGTCTTTGATGCTTCCCAGGAAAAAAGAGAACCATCTGCCTGTAAACTGATTTGTATCTGCGTTAAAGGGTGACAGAGAGTTGATGGAATGGTCTGTTGAGATGGGCTTGTAATGAGGTATGATTGAATGGTAGACTGTGATGCATTCTAGAAAGAGGGAGATGTTGCTGCAGGTCCTTTAACCATTTTTCTCTTTGTTCTGTCTGGGTGTATCAACTGTGTGGCATAACCTGCATTGAACTCGAATACAACTGTGTGTTCTGTGTGTGGGTGACTTAGAGCATTATCTACCTGCGATCGTTAACAGCAAACCTCTCAGTCACCAGAGGACTTACAACTCATGTGTGATGATGATGAAACATATCTGTCCTGTTTCTGCGCCTTCCTCTGGACAAACAAAGATACATACTTCATTCCCCTGCCACGTCTTGGGTCATAAAATCGAGGCTTCAGCTACATAACTATAATGATTCTAAGTTAGTGGCAGGCGTTTGTGAGGTACTGCAATCCTTGTGCAAACATCTACTTGACAGATGTCCTGTTTATGGAATTAGTGATAGTATGGCATGCAATTGCACATGTGAAACACTGCTGTTATGCGTTTGTCTGTTTCCTTGTAAGAGCCATTCTGCATTGCTGACGACCATTTTATATAGTACTGATGCGAGCATACTATAATTTCTAAACCATGATTGGATGTGAACAGTGGACGCTGGAAAGCTATATTGTGGTTTTATGACCAACAGTCTATGTGTTTTTTCTTTGCTATACAAGGAAGTAGTTTTATCTTCATAAAGTCTGTCACCATAGTGAGTGGGATAAAAACTTGTGGTGTGGGTGTACGTCATAGAACAGATAGTGCAGCTGATTTGTGTAAAATGCTTCAAACTGTGCCCATCTTGAGCTTCATCATACATAAAACCACGTGTTGTGTTCTTCCTAAGCGTCTGTTATATCATCACAACATATTCATGTCTACTATACACTGATAAGGGGTGCTAACCTCCTCAACATTCACGCATATGGAGAGATTTTGTGCACTTTGATGGGTGCAGAACAGTCTTTGCTGAAGAGCAGTTAAGGACTCGGCTCACTCTGTTCCTTCACAAGATGTGGAATGTAGCAGTCTATTTCTGGCCAGTTGCAAATTAAATTGGTGACAGTGTTGCAGCGAGGGTTGGTCAAAGACAATGAGAGGTGATCTTTTAATCTCTAACATTATCCTAAAGAATGCTCTGTGACTCCCATATGTATAGAGACACTAAGTGTTTTTTTTTTTTTTGTGGAGAATGAAGTAGTTTTACCTTTTTGAAGTTTGTCTCCATAATGAACAATCATAAACGTAAATTACGCCCTATGATCGAAGTGCTAGAAATGTACAGATCGGCATAATATGCTGTCTGGTATACTTTGGTGTATATGTTCTAAAATTAACAATGAATGGACGTACTGCACAGTCATCTGTCTACATTCGCGATATAGTGTATGGTATTTGCAAAGGAGTGGAGGGGTGGTTGAGTCATGAAACAGAAACTGGGAAGCTCACTGTCATGTCAAAAAAGGTCTAGTTTAACAACAAGGGATATCCATGCACCAGGGATGAGAAGAGGAAGTGTGTGGGTATTTCAAACACGACAGGGAGCACTTAGCGCATCTACCCTGCAGCTACCGCACTCCGGCACATTGCTTCTACCAGCACACGTAGAGACCCTTGCATTTCGGAAGACTGACTGGACTTGTATCAAATAATTTGCAGTTACAGAACATACATTTATCAGCACGAGTTGTGAAGTGTGACTTAGCCCCATCCTGCTGCATCTTCATTATCTGATGAAGCGTATTTGTCTTCTTCATAAATTCACCAAATGTAATTCCTTTCCAAACATTGTGCAGGTGGTAACAGTTACAGTACAGCACATGCATGATTTCAGCTTATATACCCATCGAACTCCTCTGTCTTCAGCACAGACATCTCATCCATTGAACACATATTACACACAGTAAACAATTATGTCTGCCCTCCCAGTTCTGCAGCTCGACACAGACTGAGAGATTTTCCCACTAATTTTTCCCCAGACCACCATCTTGGATTATGTTACGAGAAGTGAGGGGAGGGGAGGGGAAAGGGCCAACAGTGCCCTCTGGTGGTGGTTTTTGAACTAAGTCAGTTCGACTGTGGACCTCAAGGTGAACACATTGGAGGAGCTACTGTCAATGACAACTCAAATTGTTTAAATAAACAACGCATAAAAAGTAAAGACTTATGTCCATCCTATCTGGCAACCCAGCACAGACTGAGTCCTTTTCCCACCAATTTCCAGTTGGGGGAAATGGTGGGAAGGGGTGGAGGCAGAGGAGGGGAGGGTGTGGGGTTGGGTTTGTGGAGGTAAGCCAATTGACCTATTTTCCCGCCAAAATTTGAAATTCGCGCCATGACGTCACTACAATGTTGCCACATCTATGGCTACTATCTTGGATCCATCATCTTGAATAAACTTGGCAACAATGCAGAGTGAGGTGACACACTGCTACTGTGGATATTTTGTGCAAAGGAGTAATTCTTAAATGCTTCATCACTGGATCGAGCACAAACACAAAGTAATGCTCTAAAATTATCATCATTATCTGCAGGTTCATTTATTCCAACATCTCCAGAATCATTGGATCCTCCCAGGGCAATTTCCTGTCTTCCATGCGGAAGAATTGTTTCCACTATAGCTTTTAACCTTTTTCTGTTCCTTCAGCTATTTTACTATTTTCCACACTGATGGACTCAGTAACATTAAGTGCTTTGCCGTTTGCAACGTTTACAAAACTTGCCCCCTGCTTGGCACTAATTTATAATTTTTCGTATCTGCATGGTGATGAAACCTCTTTAAGGCTTTCTTCCAGTTAGTAAACGGCTTTCTAACAAAGTTCTGAGTCCCTGATGGACACGACCACCTTGCATTTTACCAAGCAAAACACATACTTAGCCGGCCGGAATGGCCGTGCGGTTCTAGGCGCTACAGTCTGGAGCCGAGCGACCGCTACGGTCGCAGGTTCGAATCCTGCCTCGGGCATGGATGTGTGTGATGTCCTTAGGTTTGTTAGGTTTAAGTAGTTCTAAGTTCTAGACGACTGATGGCCTCAGAAGTTAAGTCGCATAGTACTCGGAGCCATTTAAACCATTTTTGAACACATACTTAGAAAAATGCTCCTTGCATGACATCTGAATACACAAGTCATGAGTGCCTAGTATTCCGATGACGTTGAGAAGAAAGCTTGTCCTTGCCAGAGATTTGAAATGTGAAGGTATCTGATGGTGACCAAGTCTCTTTTAGTGCTCTCAGCTTTTCCTCATCGTTGATTGGAGGATGACCAACATACGTCCCAGTATTATAAACCATGGACACAGAAACGGATAAATCCACCCTGGCAGTAAAAGAAAGTTAAGAATTAATATTAAACACTAGAATAACATGCATCCATTTTTGCAACTTTATCCTACTAATGCTGTAAATTCCTAGACCTCAAAACAGGCATTTTAGAGAGAACGTACTTTGAGAGCTAACACGAAATCAATATTCTACAAGCAATATTGCTGACACATTGTGTGATCCATTTTTATTTACTCCTTTAGCTGAAGGGTGGGATGAGCGTCACACTACTTTTTACCCTAGCACAGCATCCACTGTTTACTCGAAAGGTTTTACTGGCAAGCACCAAGCACACATAAATAAAGTCAGGCAATATATGCAAATAAAAATAAATAATCGATAAAACCCCTGTAACAAATTTGAAAAAATAGATGGACAGATGTACTCTAGTACAGTATAGAAATTGATTAAAACTGAGATACTGTACTGTCTAAAAACAAACTAACTCAAATCTGATAATGGCCTTAACGTAAGATTATTACAAGCATGTCTGTTCCTCAAGCTAAAAGTTCGAAAGTGCAGTGAATGCTGTGAAGTCGTGTAAGATGTCGAACTATGTGGCAGAGTCCGCCACACATTCCAATTCCACTAACCCAGTTGTAATCTCAAAGTCCAAATTTCAACGAAATGGGACCGGAAACCTCCCTCAGTTATCTGCATTACTATTCGTAAACGCTCATTACGATATACAACCCAACATATGAAAGCAGTGTGATAACGACACCCTCCAACGTTGGAAGAGCACGGCTGAACTGCTCAGGAAAACCAATTCCTACTCGCGTCAAAACGTTATGCAAACTGCGAGTCAGCATTGTACATCTCCAGTGTATGCTGATAAACCAAAAGACCCATAGGTGCTCCAGGGTTGCCTATTTCAAAGCTCGGAATCCAGACCACATCTGTCATTTTCACGACTTGTTTCTGAACTGTTAAAATTATCATCATCAACAAATACGTGGATTTCATTTCCCGTAAAGCATATCACTGTGAGCGTCTTCTCACACTGATTACTCTCACCTTGCAAATCAATCTAATATGAATATCATAAAAGTTATCAACAAAAACATTGTTGATGATGATTCCATGTGGCAATGGCCATTTGAGTGGTGCCGTCATACACTAGTCTAGAATGAATAGCACATGAAGAAATATATGCATATAAATGACCGTACCACATCAAAAAGTAAGACACTCTGCTATTCGATATTGTGACACACAAAGTTCATAGGTAACAAACATCATATCTGAATTATGGCCGATTTACAAAAAGCACTGTTTCACTCCACTACCATCATACATAATTTGACACATAATTATCATTTAAAATTAATAATAATTATATTTGGAAAATGGTTAAAGGTTGTACTACAGGCCCAGCCAAACAAAGCTCCACGTTTTAGAGTGCTCTGGCCATGCCCCTGTCCAGCACTCCGAGCGCAGGAGCGAGTAGGGCTGATGGGAGAGGAGAAAGATGAAAATAAAGGTTGCAGTTGAAAGCCACCAGAGAGAAACAGTCGCTTTTTCACACACGAAGCAATTTGCTGACAATAGCACTCTCGTTAAAAAAGATTTACGATTTCCATTAGGAATATTATTGCGTATACGCACTTGTCCATATGATAAGATGCTTTTGTTTTCTGATGAACGACAGTGAATGATGGCTGAACTGAAGACATTAGAGAAAAACCTCAGTTATCTGTTAGCAGAATGTGACAAAATTTTTGTTGTCAACATCACCAATTACTTGAAGTCAATAAGAACCTCGAAGCAAGAGGATAATCATTCGGTAACAGATATGGCAGATCAGTTTGATGCTATCAAACAAAAGGTAGTCATATGGAAAAAGCAGCTTTACATTCATGACATGGAACATTTCCCTTAACTTATAATAGTCAGTTGTGGACCAGACATGTAATACGATTTCCCATGTCTGTTGTAGACTTCACAGATCTGAAATGTGCGATATGCGATGACGTCGCGACTGTTAAATGATCAGAGTCCTGGTACTTTTTCTACTTTATGACCACGTACTAGAGCAACGGTCACCCAGCTATTCTCAAAGAGCTTCTAGGAGGATACACGACTGAAGTCAGTTTTCGATTTATTTGTCAACTTGCTCTCTTGTTCGGCTGCTAACGTACCTCATTACTTTCAGCTTGAGCTGATCGATTTACAGTGTAACACCCCACTCAGCGACAAGTTTGTTTAATCCAGGAGTTTACTAGACTTTTATAAAATGTTACACCAGGAGCAATATCCTAGACTGCACAGACGATCCGCTGAAGTTGTTTAATGTTTCCTTCAACAAGTGTGAGAACTTTTTTTCTGTTATGAAACTGAGATAGTTCCGCCAGCATTTCAGATTCTTGGGCTTAACAGATTTTAATCTGTGTAATTCCATGCGTTTTGACTTTATCACTAGCCACATTTACCGACTATGTATTACATATTCTAAAGTATAAAATGTATAAATTAATAAACATCAGAACGTAAAGTTAAATGCCTGTTTGTAAAACTTTTTGTAGTTTTGCTTACCGTATTGGCTAATATTTAATCGTGTAGTAAAAGATACGGCTTTCATAGAAAAATAAAAAGATGGAAGTAAATACCCATGATTGAATCCTGTTTATAAAATTATGCCGCAATATTCACCTCTTAGAAGTAGTGTTGCAAACACATCTTCCAAAGTTTCCCGTGTGTGCAGCCTTCAGCTTATGGGCGTCTGAGTCACGCACCTGGTCGGAATAGCAGAGTGGTGGGAGCCAGGGGTGCCTAGGCTTAGCTGCGCTCGCAGCTCGTAGAATGGAACACCAGCTGGTGTCATGCTACGTGTTTCTGTGAATTACTTTGAGCTCTGGTTCATTTTAATCGTATTAATTAACATAATATTTACTCTCATATCTTTTGAGTTTCATATAAACCAAGTTATTAGGCATTTACGGTATCTAAGTGCTAGAATTTGGCTTATCAGGGAAGGGTGTAGCTGTATTCATTAGACAATAGTTTAACTTAAAATGTTTGTCAAGTGGCAGTTATACAAAGCTGTGTTACTCATGAACTAGAAGTCATACAGCTGTGCAATGCTATAATGAACGCGTGAATTCAAGATGCACATCTTCTGACGTGTCATGAATGGTTTTGCGTGAGTACAGGCTTCAGTTATAATACTGCTTCTTTGTACACAACTTCGTAATTTTTTAGCTATGCAAGCCAACGCTGTGGCTGTGGTAGACAGGCATCCCACGATTCCTCTTTCTTGGAAGGCACCGTATGTTTGCCGCTCAAGCGGGACTGTCTGCTGTGCCGGTTCTGGCTGCGTCCACCGACTGGCCCCCTCTCAAGCTGGGTTGGCTGTTGTCCCTTTTCTGACTTTCCCCACCAACTTGGTCAGCCGTTCTGGCCATGCTGACCAGCCATCCTGACGTCTTACAGTGAATGTCACTGGAATGTGAAACATTGTTGTTTCTGCTCATCATTCCAATAATAGCAGGTGTCAGAACGTATCACCAGCTTCAGGACTGAGGAATATCTTCCCCCACCCACACAACATTCACAACTCTAAAGGTTCTTACCCCTTCCATCTCTGCATAGCGCACAGCTGTGTCATCTCTCAAGAAAAGTTGGACTGATTATCGTCTAACTTGCCTGTAACTTTTTCACTGATAGTTTTCAGACACCAGACACTAAGCATTCTTTTCTAGAGCTTCTGACATAGAAAGCACGGAGCTGCTTCAACACGGTCCAGTGTTGACACAACGAATCTTCAATATTACTCTTTATAAAATCGCTATCACACTGTACAGTCTCAGTGGTTGTAGTTTCCATATTACCACTAAAAAGAGATTCAAAGCAAACCCATTCTTTCTCTTATACTTTTGTATTGGGCTAAGAAAAGGTTACTTTAGAAAAATTATAAAACCTTTTTCTGATGATTGAAAAATTTTGTAAGTTGAGATTGACTCTAGTAATACATGTGCCTATAAACTATTAAAATTTCATTAACTCCACACCAATCATTATCAGGAGTTTCGAAGTGAGTAGCCACATTCATAGACACCCAAAACCCACACTGCTCTTTCTACAATCGTACATAAAAATAGTTATTGAACGTAAAAACCAAATTTTCTCATGCGTAAATAAACAAGAAAAATATTTCTCTAACTCATTCGCTTGTAATTAAAGACTAAACTCCAACGTCCGTACCCATAATATAACAATCCATCTTCTTATCACAACCAAATTACAATCACAAAACAAACTACTCTGCACAATACTCGAAAAACTAATCATTACAACTTGAAATACCTATAAACAACAGATCAGATGAGAAGGTAATGGAGAAATAAGCTTTTTTCTTACAGAATTACGGTTCAAAATGAAATAAATCTTCAGTGGTAAATAAGAGACCTACTTTTGTTTGCTTCATTATCAGGTTTTCTGGATTGGCTGATTCACGACGCCCGAAACTTTCGCCATTAATTGTTGATTGCCCAAAGGAAGCTACACATCCGACTGCCTTCAGTCAATGGTGTGCATAGCGATGAGGTGGGAGGGGGTGCAGGAGGGGTGGGGGTAGGGGGGGAAGAGAAACCCCAATTAAGAGCACAGCTATCGTTTGTTGCATCACAACTCCATGGTTTGTTGCTATTTCCACCAACTGTGGCGCATGACTACTAAATTGGGACATGGGGTTTCAAAAAGTGGATATTCGGGTAACATTCGCGTTTTCTGCACAAGATAAGGGGGTGGATGGAGGAGTGTCTGGACCACCAGAACCCCACCTGCTTTATATACGTTCATGACCATAAATATAACTCATTCAATGACAGTATGTACAGGACAGTCTGTCATATGTTTTTGCATTTCAGAGCAATGGAATAAGACCCATTTACAGTTCCATGTAACACGAAAAGTGCAATGTTAAATTAATGTAGCAAAATATTTACAATTTAAAGCAATGACAATAGTACAATAAAACATGGTGTGCCTCCTCTGGGCATAAACTAAGGCATCCATAAAATCCGTGTTGCTCCAACAATGAGGCTCGAACCAGGTGAGAGAGGTAGAATAGTCGTCAAATGGCATCAGCCTATCTGATGTAATCACCTCCCACCATGACTACCCTGTTGCAAACCTTCCTAGCAAACATGATTCCAAAAAGCTGTAGCAAGGCAACGATAAATTTCCCGACATGGGTTCCTGTTCAAAATATTAGTTACCTACTCCCCTCTCTGAGCCCTAGAAGTTTATAATGGGAAGCCCCAAAAAAACCACTGACAAAGTTTATGGGCAGGTTCCTTACACCAAAAAAAGTCGTAAATGAGGGCTCTAAAGCACATAGCTTAAACGATATGAGAACTTTTTCATCTGGGTAATATGAAACACATCTCTACTATTGCAAGCTCTTTAATTTTCATATTTTGGGGAGAGATTGTATGGACCAAAACAATGAAAAAAGTCCAGTAATTGTTGGGTCTAAAATGTATACCTTAGGATATGTATTTTAAAACCCATTCTTGCTAGATTTTTTTTTTACATATTTCTGTGTAAGGGAACTGTTCATAAAGTTCGCTGCTGTGTTTTTTGGATACCACACACGCACACACACACACACACACACACACACACACACACACACACACACACACACACACACACACACACATATATATATATATATATATATATATATATATATATATATATATATATATATATATATATATGCAGTTATTAGCGTATTTTGTAAATATTTGAAGTACATAGGTCACTAATTATTTAAGTATTTTCCTAACAAAATTTGCCTTTATAGATTCTATAGATATTTTATCATTTAAAAATATGAAGTAAATTGGTCAAGAACTTCTCGAGATATTTGCTAACAACATACCCCCTTTATACATTAAATACATATTAAAACATTTGGCCTATATCCATAGAACGTTTCGAGATCTTTGCTAACAACGTTTACCCCTAAATATATGCAGCCAATTTCTGTCCAAACATTTATTAGAAATCTGAAGTAAATTGGTGAAAAGTTTTTTAGATTTTTGCTAGCAATATTTCTCTTTTTTATATAAACATACACACCACATACACTGCTGGCCACCCAAAATGCAGCACACAGACAGAAGCATCCAAATCAGCTGAAATTTTCAGCATGTGTTTGTGGTAGTGAGGGATGTACAGGATTAACATTTCAGTGCAGGTACACATTATGGCTGCCAGTAGTATCACCTGCAAGCGCTATACAAAGGGGGAACAGACAACTGTGTGGACATACTGGAATTGTTCTTTCATGTTGTTGTTTTGAGTAAGCAGCTTCAGTATGCCTTGCAGAAGACAGCGAGTGTCTTTCGAACATGTTTTGGAGTTCTACCAAGGAAGAATGGTTCAGAGAAGTCAGTGATCGTGTCGGTCGGAACCAACCAACTGTGATGCAGATCTGTAATTGCTGGATACAGGAGGAAATCACGGACTGACGGGACTGATTGCACCCACCTCATTGCACCACTAGGCACCTAGGCACGTTGGTAGGCATATAGTGCACCAGACATTGATGTATCACTCTGCCACATCATTATCATATCACAACAAATTCAGTCTGTTGCACAACAAGCAGTGTCCATGTGTACCATGCAATGTCGTTTGCAGCAGAGGGGGCTGTCCACAAGGCATCCATTGCTGAATTTACCACTGAGTCAACGCCAGAGGTATTTGTGCCTGCAATGATACGATGAACCACAGACATGGACAACTGAATGGATTTTTTTTTTTTTTTTTTTTTTTGGCTTCTGCGTTGGCATACTGGTCCTGCACCCAATATTAAGGTTTGGGGTAGTACTGAATTCCACTCCCACCACGCCCTAGTACACATTGCCACTACACTACACTAACCAACCAGCATTACATCTCTGAAATGTGGAAGCCTGTTGTCCTCTTCGGAGCTTGCTGACCGCCACATTGCAACAGGATACTGGGTGACCACATGTGACATGCAGTGTTCAGGTCTTCTTCATTGCCCACTGGATTGCACTGCTACCTCAGCCTCCCCATTCTCCTGATCTCTCGCCCATCGAAAACGTTTTTTGATGATTTGGAGCGACTAGCCTGGGATATACCATCAGCTGCTACACTGGATCAGCTTTGGAAATATGTGGAAGCAGCATGGACTGCTATACCCCAACTACACATTCAGAGCCTGTTTGATTGAATGCCAAGGCATGTAGAGGCGGTTATAAACAGAAATGATGGTAACACTCAGTGCTAATTTCATCATCTTTCTCACTTGACATTGGGCTGTATTTTCAGTCATGTGATCTTTGTACAATGTGTTATCTCCCAAATCAGTTTGCTTGTGATACCTCCAGCCCTTCTTGTTGTTGCACTTTGGATGGCCAGCAGTGTGTCTGGAGTGTGTGTGTGTGTGTGTGTGTGTGTGTGTGTGTGTGTGTGTGTGTGTGTGTGTAACTGTGTAGTGCTGATGTTTGCTTTTATGATACATTGTCAACTATCTTATATTTGTTCCTGATTATCCTGTTTTGCAATGTAATTTTCAACACTGAAGATGATGTTATAGCTGAAATCTAGATATTCTGTAATAAAATGACAGGTTTTGTGATCGATTGCTGTTCTTTTCATTTTCTTTACCAGTAACTCCTTTTTTTTTCAAGTCACACATTTGCGTTATCTCCCAGTACATGTGAACCATATCTAACTTCAGCAACAAGTAGTAATATGTGATACAAATTCACTGTCTGTCACTTACCCATTGTAGCTAATTTTCTTGATCGTATTTAACAGGTTGTTTCAGTTTTAAACAGGCAAAGAACAAGAGTGCTGCAAGGGAAACGTAGTGATTTTCTTTAACTAAAGTCTTCAAGTCATTTGTAAAATATTGACTTTTAACTCCCAAGGAAAAGGCTAGGCAGCTATATAGACAGGAAAGCACCTGTATACATGTTACAGGGTTAGAGTCTTGCTTTTACCTGAAAATAAATTAACAAAATTTGGAAAAATATTTCAGCTCTGTCCAACAGTCGGATTGGGTCCTGCATCGTCTTACTGAGGTAAATCATGACACATGCATGATCTAATCAATGTAATTACCACAGAAAATTTCAGCCTGTAATTTTCATATTTTCAAAATTGATCATCTGTACACGCATATTGCACAACCTGGATAATTTGCACCTGGTAATTGGGAGCTTGTTGTAGTCATAAAAGTCATTCAAACTAAAGAGGTCAGTACAAGAAATAGCAGATATTATTACAAACTTGTGACAGAGAAGTCTAACAGTTCGATTATTGCTGACTGACTTCTATGTGTTTCACTGTCCATTAGGTGATGTGCAACCCCATTGTAGAATGCCGTCTTCTAGATCTCTTTCCTTTTTATTCGCCTTTACTCTTCCCTTTTGTGTTGTCCTCAGACACTTTTTTTCTGTTCTGCTGTCCTCTTAATCAGTTGTCATTGGCAGATCAGTCACACTGTTTTACTTATGTTTCACCTCCATGCAAATTATTCATTTTAAGGCGAGTTGGAACGCCCTATCCTAACAATGTTAAATTTAGTATCTTGGCTACCCTGTATTTAGGGGTCATTGACATGAAACTTTTACAGGACATTAAACTGTATGTTCTGAGTCTACTGAACTACAATAATTGCATTTCAGCCATTGATTTTGGAAATACAATTTTTTAATTACACAATTAAAATTTTGTGTGCTTTTTTGTACATTATCATAAATAATTTTAATTATACATAACATTATGTTCTTTTAGTTCAGTAGACTCAGGATATGTATGTAACTACTCCATGAAAATCCGAATACTCTACTCGAGGTGGTTTCTGAGATTTAGGGAAAAATGCAACAGAAAATGTAAATTTTCGGGAATGGCTTCTAAAGTTTCAAAAGACTGTAACTCAATATATGCTTATTTTTTTAATTTTAGTCTCTCAGAAGCACCCTGCACCGTACTGTATATTATCCTCTTGATCTTTTTGCAAGTTTTTTTTTCTTTTTCGACTCCTTAGTGGCCAACTGTGCTGCACATTCTGCTTTATCAATGCGAACCTTGTCCATGCATTCAATTTCTCTGATGCAGTTTGCTCCAGGATTAATTCCCATACGCTGCAGCATTTTCACCCTACCAATGTTGCCATCATTAAAAGCAATAACAGCTTCACTGACCCCCAGTTTAGTGTCGTCATTCCAACAAAAACATTTTTTGTAGGCGAGTCCATATAAGATTACTGGGCGACTCATTGAGATTTTGAGTCTGAACATGCAGATACTTCTTCAATAATTCAGGAATTATCAGCTCTCAGAAAATAGGTATTTTTAACCCATGGCCGGCCGCGGTGGCCGTGCGGTTACGGCGCTTCAGTCCGGAACTGCGTGACTGCTACGGTTGCAGGTTCGAATCCTGCCTCGGGCATGGATGTGTGTGATGTCCTTAGGTTAGTTTGGTTTAAGTAGTTCTAAGTTCTAGGGGACTGATGACCTGAGATGTTAAGTCTCATAGTGCTCAGAGCCATTTGAACCCATGACTGCTGCTGGGATGGAATGTTTATGGCTGTATGAACTGTCTGAGTACTGGGCATTGCGGTAATTGGACCATGGATCAGGTCCAGGAGGGTAAAAGTGGTGTACTGGTTTTTCATCAATTGACAGTTTGTGAAACAAGGTAGTCCATACTGCCTGCTTCATATTCAACAAATCCTCAGCATTATTTCTAATGTCCATCTATCAATCATTTTGTCTGTCAGCCTGCCTCTTACGGTTTTACCATCAGAAAGTTTCCTGTCTATCAGACTTCGTTTCAACTTCCTCAACATGGTGCCCATTAGTTTCTGGACAACGCCAACACATTCCAGTTTTGTGATAATCTTCTCAACATAAGGCTGAGCGGCAACTACACTGTTATATGCTTTTGAGTCTCACCTAAGAACTTAGTGTAACACGCTCCCCTTTCCTTCACAGATCGACTAAAAATTTCAATAGCTGCAGAGGCCTCCGCACCACCACTTGTTCCTTCAAAATTTCTGTCACAGATAATGCCCTTCTTCATTCCCTGATTTGCACTTATAACAGTGTTTCGTTAAAATCTGGAAATCTCTTACCTTTCCAGTATCCACGTCGGTCACTGTAGCAACAGAATTCTCAGAACTGTAGCTGCACTTCAGCCAAATGCTATCAAAAGCTACTGGTATGTCAGTCATACCATCATTTTTTTTCAACAGCTTCGTTTGCAGCACCCTTCATTGACTATCATGCAACAGATTCCATAGCAGCTCCAATAAATCCTGCATACTTGTCGATTTGACAAGGTGGGCGTGGCGTATTCATCATGGCATACATTCTTTCTGCTGCAGTGTGTTCTTTGCCAGTAGCTCGCAATCCTCGCAACCCATAAAACCACCTAACATTTGCTGCTAAATATGTATCTTACACTTGTAATAATTCCAAAATGAATGCATATATTTACAACTGGCACAATTAATGATAAGTTTCCTGGCTAGTCCATTTGATACCTCACTGGCTTCATATAAAGTAACTGGCCCTCCACATACACTCCTGGAAATTGAAATAAGAACACCGTGAATTCATTGTCCCAGGAAGGGGAAACTTTATTGACACATTCCTGGGGTCAGATACATCACATGATCACACTGACAGAACTACAGGCACATAGACACAGGCAACAGAGCATGCACAATGTCGGCACTAGTACAGTATATATCCACCTTTCGCAGTAATGCAGGCTGCTATTCTCCCACGGAGACGATCGTAGAGATGCTGGATGTAGTCCTGTGGAACGGCTTGCCATGCCATTTCCACCTGGCGCCTCAATTGGACCAGCGTTCGTGCTGGACGTGCAGACCGCGTGAGACGACGCTTCATCCAGTTCCAAACATGCTCAATGGGGGACAGATCCGGAGATCTTGCTGGCCAGGGTAGTTGACTTACACCTTCTAGAGCACGTTGGGTGGCACGGGATACATGCGGACGTGCATTGTCCTGTTGGAACAGCAAGTTCCCTTGCCGGTCTAGGAATGGTAGAACGATGGGTTCGATGACGGTTTGGATGTACCGTGCACTATTCAGTGTCCCCTCGACGATCACCAGTGGTGTACGGCCAGTGTAGGAGATCGCTCCCCACACCATGATGCCGGGTGTTGGCCCTGTGTGCCTCGGTCGTATGCAGTCCTGATTGTGGCGCTCACCTGCACGGCGCCAAACACGCATACGACCATCATTGGCACCAAGGCAGAAGCGACTCTCATTGCTGAAGACGACACGTCTCCATTCGTCCCTCCATTCACGCCTGTCGCGACACCACTGGAGGCGGGCTGCACGATGTTGGGGCGTGAGCGGAAGACGGCCTAACGGTGTGCGGGACCGTAGCCCAGATTCATGGAGACGGTTGCGAATGGTCCTCGCCGATACCCCAGGAGCAACAGTGTCCCTAATTTGCTGGGAAGTGGCGGTGCGGTCCCCTACGGCACTGCGTAGGATCCTACGGTCTTGGCGTGCATCCGTGCGTCGCTGCGGTCCGGTCCCAGGTCGACGGGCACGTGCACCTTCCGCCGAGCACTGGCGACAACATCGATGTACTGTGGGGACCTCACGCCCCACGTGTTGAGCAATTCGGCGGTACGTCCACCCGGCCTCCCGCATGCCCACTATACGCCCGCGCTCAAAGTCCGTCAACTTCACATACGGTTCACGTCCACGCTGTCGCGGCATGCTACCAGTGTTAAAGACTGCGATGGAGCTCCGTATGCCACGGCAAACTGGCTGACACTGACGGCGGCGGTGCACAAATGCTGCGCAGCTAGCGCCATTCGACGGCCAACACCGCGGTTCCTGGTGTGTCCGCTGTGCCGTGCGTGTGATCATTGCTTGTACAGCCCTCTCGCAGTGTCCAGAGCAAGTATGGTGGGTCTGACACACCGGTGTCAATGTGTTCTTTTTTCCATTTCCGGGAGTGTATTTTACAACACACACACCACCTAACACCCTTTTAAGTTGTGTAAACCTATCAGAATAGAGCCTAACCTACTATTTACATCACTTTCGTTTTGAGAAAACTGTGTCTCACAACGTTTTATTTTAATCTTCAAAAAGCTAATACTCACGAGTTTGCCTGTATTTCATTGTCTGTAATTTCACACACCACATGTTGAACACAGTGTTTCCCTTTATTCGAACTCTATTACCAGGAACCTCATGTTTCTTAAAAATACTTCGTTTTGGTGTCATACTTTACTTTTTGAGAGATTTATCAATCTATTCGTCACTTTTCCTCAGAAAAACGTTATCACTTCGACATACAACATGTGTTTATACTATGAAACGATGCAATACTGTTTTTGACAGTGCTACCAGTACAAACACGTAATTTAATCTTTATAACACAGAAATCCACAGCCTTCTATATTAAAAAAATACCAATCTTATTAGATCTTGATGTAATGCACATAAAAATGTTATCATTTTCCTTTAAAATGTTATCCTTTTCTGAAACAGTACACAATTGAGATTTCAATTTTGTATTATACTCAACACTGAATATGAGTATCTTAGAGAAACAGTACTATGAAAAGGATAAATTGCTATGCACTGTATACAGAAGACACTGAGTCGCATATAGCCACAATGAAAAGACTGCTATACATCTTAGCTTTTGACCAAAGACCTTCTTCTGACGTAGAAAACACTTGCACATTGGCACAAGCACAACTTGCACATAGACGACCACTAACCCATGTCAGTTGTGTGTTCCTTTTTTATAGGAACCATTTCTGGAAGTAAACAAGACATTTAGTTACTACAAGTTTTCTGTGTAAAGTCGGTATCTTGATTTTAAATGCATATTTTTGTTACAGGTGTCCTGAAGATGAAAATAAATAAAATAAGAGGAGGAACATTTGAAGTGAAATACACAACTTGTTATAATTTAGGAGAGCCCTCAGAGTAAGCATACAACAAAAGTCATTGATAGTTATAGTGACAATATTATTTTCCTACACTGCATTTTTTGTGTGTAAGAACTGGTACCAAATTATTATTTCGTTTTCTCTTACAGGATACCTGTAGTGTCACGTAGTCAACTTTGTCCCCTTCGCCAAAAGTATGGGTTTACTGACATAAATCTATATTCCACTGTCATCACAGATCAAAAAGCTCAGCCATCTGAAGTGTGTCACAGTAGTAAAAAATTTGTGTTATCTGCTATTAATATTCATAAACGATTGATGTTTTAATGCTTTTTAAAAATATCAGTTCTGAAATAACAATATGCCAGATGTCAGACTCATCAGGTACCTTCAAGCTGCAGCCATACTTCATGCTTTATCGACTTAAATGTTTTTTATAATTCAATAGTGAAACTGAATTTAGCAGATACATTCTTTTGGAAGTGAAAGACATCATAAATCTTATCAGATGTTCCTTTTTCAAAAGATTTAAATTAATTCCAGTCTTCATAAAAATGAGTGTAACAACACATATTTGGTTAAAAATTATAACAGTATCCATAACACTATTCTATTGGCAACAGCCACACACTCTGTCACAACTGCAAATTTTACAATTTTTACATGTTTAGGTAGCCAAAACGGTGCTACATTCAAAGATGTTTTATTATCCTGTTACTTTTTCGTGCTATAAGCATATTTTGGCTCTATGGCCATTATCGAGCTCTTTCCATAGTAAACTGTCAACACTATCACTATCTGGGACCTGCTGCTGCTGTGTATCATGGATGTAGTGCAGACAAACAGTCATGTACATCACCTTTCCAATCCCACACAAGAACCGCATGTAATGGATATCAACTTCACAACTGATGAAAAAAAATTACGTCATAAGGGCGTTTAATATGATTTACAACCAAAACTGAACATGAAAAAAAGATGTAACACTGTTGACTTAGCTATCAACTGAAGCTGTCAAAAAAAAAATATTAAACAGTCTTAACGAATAATGCTCAGAAACGAATTCCACAGCAGTGACATTACACATTTAAAATTTTGTCTGTGGTACATCTACAAAATACAGCAGCAGATTGTGCAAGAACCCACCACTCGTACTGAACCTTGCATGAAATCATACATCTTCAGTTATGCTATAGTTATTCATTTATTTATCAGTATCAACGTTTCCTGGAATTGAAAATTACTGAAAGCTAGTATTTATTACCTATGGACTCCTCCTAATATCTGAGTAGCAAAAGGCGATTTCTGTTAGCAAATATTTCGTAATAATTATTACTTGATTTGCACCACAATAAATGTACTTTCCCTATGTATCTCTTTGCTGATGTCGTGAGCAATTTCTACATTACATTAACACTTGTTCCATAGGCCATGAATATGACGTTTTGAAATGATGAGAGTCCATTTCCAGAGAACCTCATAATAATTTTTTGAAAGACATTATTTACAATTTTCTCAGCTCATTCTTGTTTGTTGGGTATGGTTATTGTACTCGTATCATCAGCAAAAACAACTAGCTTTGCATCTTCATGAATATAGAGTGGCAAACCATTAATATATATTAAGAACAATAAGGGACCCAAGACTGAACCCCATGCAACACCATTCTTGACACCTCTCCAGTTAGAGGTCTCTGCTGATTTTTGCAGACTATCTGTACTGTTAATTTCAACCTTCTGCATTTTTCTAGTTAAATATGAATTAAAACATTTGTGCACTGTCCCACTCAGTTGCCCCGGTTCCCTCTTAATAATATTCCAATTTGTTCTAATTTTATTATCAGAAGTGCTTATCTCAGACATAATGTACACACTTCTGAAATTTTAAGTAACTTTTCTTAATACAGTTCAGTAGTTTTTATAATGTTTCATTGTTTCTGGATTATTACTACTTCTAGCTGTAAGATACACTTCCTTTTTCTTTTTAGTAGACATTTTTATCCCTTTAGTAAGCCATTGATTTTTTGACAGTTTCTTATAATTATATTTCACTGTTTACTGAGGGTTACTATTTTCAGATATATTCACAAAAGTATCATGAAATAGGTTAAATTTTAAAGTAGCCTCAGGTTCCCTGTACACCTCAGCCCAATCCAACTGTTGCAAGCTTTCCCTGAAATTTGAAATTATTAAATCGTTAATTGAACACACTATTTTGGAGGAATGTATTGAATTACTCTTTGAGTTATGTCATATATTGTAACTAGCTGTGCATCACGATCAGACAGACCATTCTTAATGGAAAATTTGTCTTGGTCTTAAAAACATTATCTATCAGTGTGCCGCTTTCCTGTACCACCCAAGTAGGAAAATCAATGACTGATGTCAAAGTGAAAGAACCAAGTAATATCTCAAGGTCAAGCTTTCTAATGGACTTTTTTAGTAAATCTGCATTGATATCACCACAAACTATAATTTGCTTCTCTCTGTCTGACAAATAGCACAACAAAAAATCCAAGTTTTTCAAAAATAGCTGAATATTTCCCAATGGGGAACTATACACAGCTACAATTATATAGGTACCATTATTTAGTTTAAGTTCACACATACATGCTTCTATATGTTGCTCCTCACAAAATTTTTTAGTTTCTTAATTTTTCACACTATGATAAATCTTAACATTGGCATCTCAGCCCATTGGCTCTGAAAGTGCCAGATGGCCAACCAATTCTGCTAACCAGCATGGGAACCTACCACTCACTCCTTACTCTATACATACTGCAGCTCTAATACATTTACTTCACACATGTGAAATAGCAAAACTGCAGATAAAATAAAATGCTCTCTTATCCGAAAATAGGGTACCTTACAAAGGTATCAGACTGTTACTGCATTAACAATGTGCTATGAAAACAGCCTGATAATGAGCATGGAACCAAAATAAATTTGTAGCACGAAAAAATAACGTTGTAATAAAAAGTCTTTAAATATAGCAGCGTTTTGGCCCATTATGTGTTTCTGAAAATATTACTGGGATGCCAGAAACTGTATGCTTTAACTTTCTGTAAATATTTTATTGTTTTTGTTATTATTTTATTTTTATTATTTTCAGTGTAATCATTTGTTGAGTTATTAATACTTTCATGTTGATATGCAGTGAGAGTTAAATGTATTATGAATTAATTTGCAATAAACCTATATAAGACAGCAACAATACTATTAATTTCGCCTCCCGCGGAATAATATCACATGAAACATAAATGAGTGCAATGATCTAAACTACGTTAATGTACTGACTTGTCTATCCCCAAAGTTGGCAATTAATCTTATGGCAACTGTCACAAAACCTAAATATTTTAACAGATCTAGTACATGGTTTTTTTTTTCAATTTAAGTTTAATCTACATACACAGTTAAGAACTTATAATTTTCTGCCCTTTTTATTACTTCTTGGTATACTAGGTTAATATGAGGTGGAATGTTTTTGACAGTACAATACTGGCTCTGGACGTACACCATTTTTTAAAGTTCAATGTTCACCCATTTGTGCAAAACATTTCAGTAAGTTTCAGCAAAACGCCATTTACTATTTCCTCTCTTGATGTGTCTTTGTTCAGCTCCACAACAACGATTGTATCATCTGCAGACAGGACTAATTTTACCTCCTGATTCTAATAAAATGGCAGATCATTAATTAAAGCAAAAACAGCAGTGGGCCAATGATCGAACCTTCTGGGAGCCCATTGTAATTTCTCCTCAAGATGATGACATGGCATCCCTCTTCGTGTTTTTTGCACAGCCAAGGACAACTTTCTGCATTCCGTTCTTTAAATAAGACCTAAACCAGGCACATGTGAATTATGTATTCCATAAAAACTTAACTTCAGTAATAGAATATCGTGACTGATACAGTCAAATGCCTTTGATAAGTCCCAGAAGATACCAGTTGGTGATGCCTTTCATTTAAGATTTTATCGTGTGTCCAGTGACTATATAATTAGCTGACTCAGTAGAATAACTGTAATGAAATAATAGAGAGGGCGGCAGTTTCATGTTATACTGGCAGAGCAGTGCAGTAGGCGGTGGTGTCTTTGGGCAGTCTGTTGATCAAATTATAGGCGGGTTTAACTGGTACATTTGTCGATTATATATAACCATCAGTAAGTGGAATTCCACAGAGTTGACTTCCATAAGCAGCTCTATGTGAATGTAGAGATGGTGGCACAGATAGGCTGCAACAACTCCAGGAAAAAAATGCTATATTTATGTACTGCATTCTGCCCCCATAGTAATGTTGTTACATTTTAAGGAAAAAATTTTTACCAATGTAAAATAGAAGTGAATACAATGGTGACTGATGTTAAAGTGGTAAAAACTCGTTACAGTCAAAGCAGAAGTAATGTAAACCACTTTGTGTAGCTTGACATTGATATTTACACAAATGCTGCTCATATTGTATCAAAGAAGTATGTTATGTATAAATGTATCTAGAAATACTGCACATCCAGTTCTAAAACAAACATAAGATCCAAATAGATTTTGATTTAAAGTACATTATTTCCAGTTTAATAAATAATGGAACAAAATGCTATTAAAGCTAATTAGTGAGCATAATGATAGCTAGTTGCTGAGCTAAGCAAGTGCTTATATGAGATAAGATGTCCTCCCATCCAAACTAATATAGGGGTGCAGGCCATTATGGGACTAATTGATGTTATAAATAGGAAACTATTAGATAAACTACTTAAATGCATAAAAATTCAATTCTGGAAGCTCACAGAACACATAATCATAAATAGTATTTTGGGTGAATAGCTGTATATATTAAAATTCAGTAAAAGCAGTCTTGGTTGCAACATATGTTTATTTTGATTGGCATCCAGTTTTGGTGTATAATTTAGACCATCGTCAGGCTGTAAGCACTCTGATGTTGGCTGTTGGCAGTGGACAGAGAAAGATCCATAATAACACAGATGTGAACTGATTTTTAGATCTTTGTGCTTTACATATGACATTCATGTCATATCCATTCGTCTTCAGTGCTCACCTTTTTTGGTCAACTGCCACAGATCTTCAAATGGTTCCCAAAAATGGGAAGCTCTCATGGTTACCTGCCCATTGTGTAGTGTCCCATACAGAGATGCTTGATGGTGAAAAGTCTCAACACCTTTCAACAAATCCATATGTGTAACCTCTTACATGGATGGAACATCCTCATGTGTGAGGACTTCATAAGCACACCATGGGTACCTGAAATCAGATAGGCAGCGAAATTTGACCTATCAGTCGCACCACTCTGCTCCAGAGCAACATTCCTGCCAAATATAACCTCTAATCATCTGCCAGTCTCTCGCACAGTCTGCACATTCAGTCTTGTATGCACCAGATCCCTGGCAGGCAAGATTAAGCCCAGATTATCTGTGGCCGAAAATACCACGTTTTTATTGTATTTTTTTAACTGGAACAATTCAGCCACTAATTTTTCCATAACTGGCTAGACAAATTTATTGTGAGTACTATCATCAGCCCTAGAAACACTTAACTTTACTTCTCTTAACTGTGTTATTGTAGATGTTACTGATGTAATTGTGTGGGTAATTGTTGTCTTTCTCAATATATTTTATTATGTTCAACGCGGATTTTTATTCTGTATTAGAAAGTGGGGCTCTAATTAACAACTTAAATCTAGAATGGAAAAAGACCTACTTATGTTGGCTTGGGTGGTTTGAGGTGTAGTTGATAATTTTATCAGTACATCTGTTTTTTTTTTTTTACTATAGCTAGCAAAGGTATGGTTATCATGGTTACCACCACAAATACTGATGGTTAAGTCTAGAAAATTATGGATCTGTTTGAATTCATTTCACAAGTCAACCCAATTTTCATATGTAAGTCATAAACCTGTTGACAATCATTTTGGTGTCATTGTCATCACTTTTTACAAGGAGCAATGTATCATTTTCATACATAAGATAAAATATAAGTCTGTTTGCCGCTTCTGGACTATCTTGAAACAATTTGTTTTCCAATAAATTGATAAAAATACCTTCTATGAAACCTGATAGTAGGCTACCCATACTTAAAACATCTTCTTGTAAGAATAGTTCTCCTTTGAATTTAAAGTAGTTGTAATCTAAATTAGTGTAAGCACCTCAATAAATTCTCTTACTTCATCATTAGACTGTATATTTTGCATTAGAAAGTGTTACTTAATAATCTTTGTAGTTTCATTTATCGAAATATTAGTGTATAAGTTGGTAACGTCTAACGAAATCAATTTCGTGTCATTAGGCACTGTCACATCTTATTTTTTTGTGTCAACTCTCAGCCATTTTCCATTGAATATTGTTGGCGGAATAAAAAGTGCTTTTTATAAAAATCAAAGCATTTACTAGATACCTTATAAAGGGTCCACCTCTACTCTTCACTATTGGGCAAATTGCATATGTTCTTGATAGACCTTTGCTTGGGCTGTAAGTATGTGAGTGCGTGGCTTCGTTGCCTGTAGGTGATAAGTTCCTTTTGTCGAGAAAAATTTTGTTGCAGTTTTTCAGTTTTCCAGTAATTTTTTGTGATTCTACAGTTACATCTTTATTTATGTCAGTAATGTTATTCCCATCGAACAGCTCTTTTTATTTTTATATTCAGTTTCATCTATTACGGGGCCTTTGGTTAGAAGCCGAGTGGATGGTGTCAACCAAAGGCTTCGTCGACTCTGTGACGGTCTTGGCTGCAGGTTTATAGACCTGCGTTATCATGCGGCTATGTGTAGGACACCTCTTGACAGGCCAGGTGTGCACTACACAAAGGAAGCAGGTTCTTGGGTAGCAGAGTACTTGTGGAGTGCACATGAGGGGCTTTTAGGCTAGGCAGTAGTTTCAGGTTCTCTGATGAACACTCGCTAATCGATATGCAACAGGGGAAGCGTTCAGAATAAAAACACTTCGACTTACATAATTTTATCAGTAAACTGTCGAAGAATTTGTAACACAGTTGCCGAATTTACTGTCCTCCAGGAAAATTCGCGCCCTCAAATTGGGACCGAGAGCTAGCAGAATCCCGAAGTGGAAAGCTCTGAGATATTTAGCGAGTCGTGGAACGTATATAGGAAAGGCAGATTTGAGACCGTAGGAAAGGGAGTCTTCATTGCAATGGACAAAAACATTGTATCTAATGAGGTCAAAGTTGAATGTCAAATGGCTCTGAGCACTATGGGACTTAACATCTGAGGTCATGAGTCCCCTAGAACTTACAACTACTGAAACCTAACTAACCTAAGGACGTCACACACATCCATGCCCGAGGCAGGATTCGAACCTGCGACCGTAATGGCGGGCGGTTCCAGACTAAACCGCCTATAACCGCGCGGTCACAACGGCCGTCAAAGTTGAATGTGACATTGAAGTTACCTCGTTGCGTATATCAGTTGTAGGTGGAACGAAGTTAACTGTTGGATGTTTTTACCGGCAACTTGATTCTGCTGTGACAGTTATAGAGTCATTCAAAGAAACTCTAGGGTCAAAATCGCGTAAATCCCAGATCATGCAGTCCCAGTTGGAGACGACTTTAGCCTATCGATTTATAGACAGGGATGTCTATGGATTCATTGTGGGGCCTACAGACAGTCATGTGAAATACTTTCGAACGCATTTTATGAGAACTGTCTTGCACAGCTGGCTCGGCAGCCCACACAAAATAGAAATATCTTAGACCTTGTAGCTACAATTACGCCGGACCTTATCGTGTAGAAACTGGGATTAGCAATCACGGTGTCATTACGAGGCGTGTTTTTTTAAGTAAGTACCATTTTGAAATTAAAAATAGACGTCCTAAGATATCTCAATAATTTTATTTTTACATAAAAGCCAGTACCTTAAACTACTTTTCTACATAATTTCCGTCAATATTGAGGCACTTGTCATGACGTTGTACCAGTTTTTCAATACCCTTCTCATAGAAGTCTGCCGCCTGACTTGTTAACCACTGCTTCACCACTGTTTTGACTTCGTCAGCGCCTTGAAGACGCTGACCGTCCAGGTGTTTCTTGAAGTGCAGGAACAGATGGTAGTCACTGGGCGCAACATCGGGGCTGTACGGAGGATGATCTAGACTTTCCCATCGAAAAGATGTGATGAGATATTTGGTCTGATTCGCCACATGCGGATGGGTATTGTCTTGCAGAAAAACGATGCCCTTGCTCAACTTCCATGGACTGTTGCTTTGATTCTGGTGTGACGCAGGCCACCCATGTTTCATCGCCCGTAACAATTTGGCTTAAGAAATCATCACTGTCGTTATGGCACCACTCAAGGAAAGTCAATGCACTGTCTAAACGTTTGATTTTGTGTACATCCGTCAACATTTTCGGTACCCAACGTGCGCACAATTTTCAGTAATTCAAGTGCTCTGTCACAATGCCATACAGAACACTACGAGAAACAGTGGGAAAGTCATCCCGCAAGGAGGAAATCGTTAAGCGTCTGTTTTCTCTCACCTTATTGTCCACTTCCTGCACCAAACTTTCATTAACGACCGAAGGATGCCCACTCCGTTGTTCATCATGCACATTTGTGCAGCCATCTTTAAATGCTCTCGCCCACTTTCTTACCATTCCATCACTCATTATGTTTTCTCCGTAAACTGCACAGATCTCACGATGAATATCGATCGCATTTAGCCCTTTAGCACTAAGAAATCTTATAACAGCACGTATTTCACAGTAGGGGGGAATCGCGATTATCGGAGGCATTTTAAACACTCAGTACACAACGCAAACAAGGAAGAATCAAACTGTAATGGCGTCAGTGCGTAGATTTCATACTTAAATAATTAAATGAAGGATGCAGAGACTCTTAGCACTGAAACCTTAGAGTATAGGTTAAACAAATTGACGCAAATCCAAGCGGAATTTGAATCGCCCTAGTGCCAACTCGAAATGGAGGATGATTTAACTGATCAAAGTGTTGGCAGGACGGATTTTGAGAAGTCATGTAAAATCATTGAATGTACAATGGGACGTTTAATGAAGAGGTACGCTCAGGAGTCTGAGCCTGCTCACTCGAATCCGTCAGGCAGCGTTAGCAGTCTGAAATTACCTCCATCAATTTGCCAATCTCTGAAGGGGATTACCTCCAATGGCCTTCCTACAGAGATACGTTCTCAAGTCTAATAATGAATTATGACCCGCTTGACAATGTACAGAAATTTCAATACTTAAATTCGACTTTCCGAGGTGAAGCAAGGGACCTTTTAAAACATATACTGGTCATGTCAGAAAATTCGTCAATAGCTTGGGGACTTAAAACACAAAGGTACAATAATCGTAAGATAGTCGCAGCCAAACATGCTAAGGCTTTGTCAAACTTACCTACCATCAGGCACGGTACGTCAACCGATTATCGACAGTTGATCAACTTTGTATGTAGCCAATTGAAAGCTTTAGAAGCTCTCAAACCCGATGTGCCACTTCATGAGGTTATCCTTTCGGAACAAATCTTGACTGGTATGCATCCCACAGATCGTCAGGAGTGGGAGGTAAAAATGTCTGGGTGGACGTTCACCACATTGAAGCAGCTCGTAGATTTCTTAGAGACAAAATGTCAAGCCTTATAATTGATCAAATTTAGGGACACTACACCTAAGGAGTCGAGGAGTGACCTGAGCAGTGCTAATCAAGTGAACCATGTAAGTAGAGCTCATCTAGCCAATGTTGATACTGAAGTTCAAGTGGTTCAAATGGCTCTGAGCACCATGGGACTTAACACCAGAGGTCATCAGTCCCCTGATACTGAAGTGACTTGTAATTATTGTAATAAGCATCACACACTCACTGACTGCAAACGATTTATTGAATTAAGAGTCTAGGAGAGAGGCGATCACGTAACTATGATTAAGCTTTGTTTCTTGTGCTGCATTAGTGGTCATTATGCGCGCAATTGCAAGCTTCCCGTTTGCAAGTTCTGCAATGGAAGGCACAATGTCCTGCTCCACCAAGCCGCTGATCCTGAACACGGTAAAAACGGTGAAGCTACAATTAAGTATGTAGCCCAGCAAACTATAAATGCAAACACAAACACCCACTGCAATGCGTTGTTGGCAACAGCTATCGTCATCAAGGCAGGCAGCACTCTTGCAGGGTTTTGCTCGACAGTGCAAGTCTGCCATCATTCATGTTAAGTGTTTGGCAGATAATTTAAAACTAAAGCGTAACAAACAGTCATTTCCCGTAAATGGCATAAACAATGCCTTTGCAGCTTCAGTGTCACATACTTGTAATGTTGAATTGTCATCTAGGTTTAGTGATTTTCATGTTAAAACTAATTGTGTCGTTGTAGATAATGTTACTAACAACCTACCAGCGAGCTATATAAACAAAGTTGCCTGGAATAATCAGTGTCAGCTTCGATTTGCTGATCCGGAATTCAACAGACCTGCCCCCACAGACTTAATGCTTGAAGCAGAAGTCTTCTTTGACGTGTTATCTAATGAAAGGTTGGTGCAGCCAAATCATCCATCTCTCTTTGAGACAAAGTTTGGTTGGATTTTGTCTAGATGAATACTGGCTACTCCACGCAACATGCCTTCTTCCACTATGACACCTTGCTTTGTGAGAGGTGATGATCTAGATACCAAATTGCAAAGGTTTTGGGAATTAGAAGGCATTGAGTAAACAGGACAAGTTGTGTGAGGCTCACTTCCAGTGCCAGACAACATGCAATGAAGAAGGGAGATCTGTAGTACGACTGCTAGTGAAACCTGACTGCAAACCATTGGGTGAATCACGACAGCAGGCCCCTCGTAGGTTGGAGCATCTAAAGAGGCGATTTGAGCGGCAGCCGAATTTGAAAGGGGAATATTCTGTGTTCATGTGTGACTGTGCTGAACTAGGGCATATGGAGATTTCTAACTCTCCAGATGTGGTTTGTCCAATGTTCTATCTTCCACATCACACTGTTTTCAAAGAATGCATCTCCACTACAAGGTTGAAAGTAGTGTTTGATGGCTCTGCCGCCACTTCCACGGGAGTTTCTATCAACGACATGTTGATGGTTGGTCCCACCGTCCAGCCAGACTTACTTTCCATTGTTTTAAGGTTTCGCTCCTTCAATGTGGCCTTGTCAGCTGACATAGGCAAAATGTACATACAGGTGTCTCTACATCCTGAGGAGGGAGATTTCCAAAGAACTTTGCGGCGTAAATCTCCGTCGGATTTGATTCAGGAATACAGACTGTGCACAGTCACGTATGGAACCACTCCTGCTGCCTTCCTGGCTACAAGGTGACTTCAGCAGCTAGCTCTGGGAAACCACGACAGGTTTCCAATAGCAGGTCGAGCATTGATGTCCAGTTTCTACGTATACTACTTCTTAGGGGGGGGGGTCTGATACGGAAGCTAAAACTCATCTACTGCAAACTCACTTAACAGAGTTACTCGCGTCGTGAGGATTTCCACTGAGGAAGTGGTGTTCGAACAGTCAACAGGTTATGGAAACCATTCCAGCGCAGGACAGAGAAACGTCCATGCCCTGCCGCCTTGTTGTTGTTGTGGTCTTCAGTCGTGCCACCTTACTGGGGAACAAACAAAAAAAAAAACCTTGGGTATATACTGGCATCCTGATTCTGATACCTTCCAGTGTGAGGTGCAACTGAAGAGTCGTCAGTTGACTAACATTACAAAGCGTAATGTCTTCTCTGTAATAGCAGCAATCTGCGACCCACGGGGACTGCTAGGCCCAGCAGTAGTGAAATGTAAATTGTATATGCAGCGTTTGTGGCAATCAAACCTTGACTGGGATGAAGCTCTTGCATCAAGTTTGATTGAGGAATGGAATGATATTGCTGAGCAGTGGCCCTCTCTAAATGACATTGTAATTAGCCGTAAGATTATTCCTAGCCCACATTTTGTCAAATTAGAAATTCATGAATTCTGTGATGCCTCAAAGTTGGCATATGGTGCATGTATATACACAAGGTGTGTCTTCGCCAATGAAGATGTGTAGTTCTCTTTGGTAACAACATAATCCAGGACTGCTCCCATAAAACAGCAGACACTGCTACGACTGGAATTATGTGGTTCTCAACTTCTAGCATGATTCATTCAGAGGGTAGCTAGTGCGTTGGGTATCATCAATGCTTGTGACATCCATTTGCGGACAGACTCGACGACTGTCCTCTGTTGGTTGCACCATGATCCTGGTCACTGGAAAACTTTTGTGACCAACAGAGTCGCGAGATACAAGAACTGACTTCAGTTGCTAACTGGAGACACATAAGGTCTGAGGACGACACTGCTGACCACTTGTCACGTGGCATATATCTAAGTGCTTTAAGCTTGCTTGCCCAATGGTCGTCTGGCCCGTCATGGCTACCTGGTATTGACCTTGACTACACATTTCATGCCCCGGAAATCAGAAGAAGTGCCAAATAGGAGGTGTACGCAAGTAGCCTTGGCGTCAATGATTGCACTTGATGATGAACTTTTTTGCAGGTATTTCTCATTTAAAAGGACATTTAGGATATTAGCTTATGTTCTGAGATTTGCCAGTAATGCTAGGCGTTTGCTAGTTAACAGAACTCCTCGAGAATGCCAAAGGGCTATTAATAAGGCTTTTGGCATTGCGCAACTCGGTGCTTATGGTAACGAAATCTCTCTGTTGAAGGCTGCCTCACCTCTGCCACACAACAACAAACTGAAGAACCTACATCACATCATTGGTGCCGTCGGGAGGGAGACTGATGAATGCCAACATACCTTATGACGAGCGCCACCCAATCATTGTACCGCCTAAGCATCACCTGGCTAGGCTTCTCATAAACTACGAGCATGAGCATCTGTCACATGCTGGATAACAACTCGTATTGACTATGTTACGTAAGAGATTTTGGATCCCAAGTGGATGAAACATTGTCAACGGAATCATCAGAAATGCCTAAGGTGTTTTAGATTTAAGGCCAAGAGAGCAGTTCAGTTAATGGGTCAGCTACCTGCTGCTAGAGTCAATCAGTCACGCACCTTCCAACATTGTTGATTGGATTATGCAGGTCCCATAACTGTGAAGTATGGTGGTTGACGAAGTAAGGTCACCACCAAGGCTTGTATTGCATTATTCGACTGTATGGCAACCAAGGCCATCCACTTAGAAGTACTAAGTGATTTGGAAACCAACTCGTTCTTAAGCGGCTTTAAGAAGGTTCATTGCCAGGCGAGGCAAGCCCTCTCACCTATACACCGACAATGGCACTACATTTGTGCGAGCGCACAATGAGCTCAAACGTTTTTTCTCCAATAAAAGCACTATTGAGGTTGTGGTGAATTTCTCGACTTCAGAAGGGATTAGTTGGGAGTTAATTCCACCTTGCGCTCCTCACTTTGGCGGATTGTAGGAGGCAGGAGTCAAATCAATGCAGTCACACTTGAAACATGTCATTGGCAATGCGTCCTTAACGTTTGAAGAAATAACCACCGTACTGAGTCAGATATAAGCATGCTTGAACTCAGTGCATTATGTTCTCTCTCTGACAATCCTGATTCTCCTGCTGCATTCACTCCTTTTCACTTCCTAATTGGTCAACCTCTTTGTATTTGCCATGAACCTTCCGTCCTGAAAATACTTGCCAACCGGTTGCTCAGGTGGCAACTCACACAGCAATTGTACCAATCATTCTGGAGGAGGTGGTCAACAGAATACATACACAACCTGCAACTGGACACTAAATGGACTTCGGAGGAAGCCTGACAACCACAGATCGGCAATCATGTGCTAATCAAGGAATACAACTTGAGACCCCTGATGTGAAAGCTGGGTGTCATCATCGAGCTATTTCCTGGTCCTGACAAGTGTGTACATGTGGTGTTAGTGAAGATGGTGAAGGGGTAAGTTTAAAAGGCCCATAGCCAAGTTGTGTCCCCACCCCAAACAGTGATTTCTTCATCGTGTCAATCTGTGTATGCATGTGTTTCTCATTATGTTTAGATTTAAACTTTGGTTGTCCTGATTGAACTTGGTCCAGGCATGTCTATAGCTATTTAATTCATTGTTTGATCATGTGCCATTTCTTGTATGTTTTGCTTGAATTTTGTATGTCAGTGCTTGTGATTTGAAAAATGAGTATCCTCATTTTGAGTGGTCTCAAAAATTAGTAATGGAAGGGAAAGGTGCTTTGTGAACATAACGCCCATTTCAGTAACTGCCTTGAAAGTTTTGTAGTAGAAAAATTTTACATAGTGTGATTTGATATTAGTATAAACTTTATACTTTTCATAACACAATACCACATTTTATAAATCAGAAGAATGAATAGGGAAAAACCAGAATCATATATATGAGAGATAAGTGTGAAATTACTTGGATAAAGGTTTGAAGAACAAGTAAAGTCATGTCACTATATAGTTACTTGTACATTTTTATTTTTCGTGAAATACATTAAGCTTCCTCCTTCTTTCGTTTCCTCCTTTTTTGACAGCATACTATCATTTTGATCTCTATCATTGTTTTGAAGAAGGGACAAGAATGCATAAAGTTTGTCATGCACACCTTGATTCCTGAACAAAAACAATGTTCAGGCATCTGCAGCAGAAGTATTGAAATGAAAGTTGTGGACAATTCTTTTCTGGAAAGAAATCATCACAGGTGTTGAGACTTGTTGTTATCAATACAAACCTACCACAAACAATAATGTGCAGGATGGATCTCTTATGGTTTGCTAAGATCAAAGAAGTTGCGACTGTGATGCTTGAATTGAACGGCATCCCAAAGAAAGACTTTTCTGGCAGTTTCACATGGTTGTATGAAAGTTCTAAGTTTTTTACTAGAACACCATCATCTTAACTTGTCTGTACTTATTGTTAATCCAGTCTTGAAACTTTTTGGACTGACAGGTTATGCCAATTGTGGGTGGTATGTGTGTCAGGATGTGAGCAAACAACAGCATCTCTCCAGCACTTAGGTACTGTCATTAGAGTGTTGGAATAGAATCATAGTTACTACCAGGATTACAGGTGAGATTCATACACAGATTATTCTACAGAATTAAAATTACTGCTTAATATGTTCATTAGTAACAAAGGAATGAAAAATTCATCAGTGTTAGGCATTAAATCGGTCGATATTAATTCTTAGTGTATACATTTTTTCTCAGAATTACTCCCTCATCAATCATTTCATAGAAAAGGCAGTTCTTCACAAAATTAATGAGCAATAGCTCTTTCATTGACTTACTGAGAGAGCTATAGAAGTCCTAAGAGCATCATATGTACATCTATCTTACTAGACGACTAACCCATTCACGATACAAGCTACCATTATCCTGCAGGTTCCAGGGACAACAAAAATGTGATCTTTTGTATTTCATGTAGTTACTGACCGGATTTAAAATGCTGTCATAATCCACTCTTTAAGAGATATAATCTTACATTAAAATTTAACACAGTAAGACAAGTATTACAGTTGGTAACTATTTTTGTCTTGAGGTTATGTAACTGATGGTGCACTAATACCCAGGTTTTACTTCATATAGTATTTGAAAATGAGAGAATCTGAGGACATCCAATAAGGATTACACATAATTTCAAAACTTTCATTAACTTCATAATTTAACTTATTAACACATTTGTAAACTAATCAGGTGTTTGAAGCTGTTTCACACATGGGAATACGATTATTTAAAGAATTGGGGGATTTACTCGTATGGCCACTAATTGAAGAAGCCTTAAGCAAGATTAATCCCACAAATGCCAATTAACTGCAAATATATACTAAATATGAAAGCAAGTTGTAGCCAAATCATCAACAATGACCTCAATAAATGCCATAAAAAGTTGTTGCTTAGCAAAATTGTATAATAAGGTCATCTAAATGAATCCGTGATAATAAGGGATTTCTTTTTCATAACACTCCACTGACCCACCAGTCACTACCTTAATTGCAGTTAACTTTTTGTCTGTCAGAACTTGTTTATACCTTACTTTAATATGGTACTCTATCATACACAGTAACATCATCATTAATAATTATAGAGTAATTATTAATTACTACAGTTAATCACGATTATTCATTATACCACATTCTTGCAATCATTATTAAGTTAACAGTTTAAGCAATGTAACTACTCACTATCAGCAAAATCAACACATCCACAGATATTACATTAAACTCCACCTTCTCACTAATCGTACCTTTAATTAATCTCACAAATTAATTGCACTTCTCTGTAAATAAAATTCATATGACTTAATGAATACACTCCACTGCATTTCACAGAAATTAACCCCCACTACTAACTTCATTATATTTCGCACAACACTTCTCATAATCATCATCATTTCTTGTTATCTTTTAGCTTAGAGTTTCTCTCTTCACTGCAACTGTTTTGTTGATATTTCACATTTATTAAAACAGTCATTTGAGATTTTTATGACAAAATTACATAACTGTTCATTGAAAATCCTATTTCTATTTTAACTTTTCAAAATAATCATACTGGATGTGTATTTATTTATTTATTTATTTAGCGTATGGGAAGTACAAATCACGTATGAAAAATCTAAAAGTACATAACACACAAAACTGTTACAATATCACAAACATCTAGGTTAGAAATATAATCGATTGCACTGTTAGTCGCATCCATGGATGTGTAAATTCATCTGTACCTGCATGGAATTAATATGAGGTATGTAACAACTATGCTGTACTCTTACCATTACACATACTGTTCATCACCATTTACTGGAATATTTGCTACAACAGGAAATTAGGAAATTACCTTGTATGAAACAGCTGTTCTGTACTATCCTCACATTGTGAGTCAACTGACTCACCGAAAAGTATTTGGTTTCTTTGAGTTCCCTTTAATTTTTTTACTTCGTTACTTTACGAGGCACGACAGCAGTGTTTTGAAGAAATAATACTTGCTTCATATCCTTTAAGGTTTTCAATAACTCAGTTCTTGTTATTGCTTTTCTTTTTAACTTCTGTGCTTGTCATACCATCAACTGAATGAGTTGATTCCTCTCGTACCATCTTCTAACTTTTACTTTCAATTTACTCCACACTCCCATTTCATTAATCGTGTTTTACTGTAGACTTTCTATCCAGAACTAAATTTACCTTGGATTTATTATTTATTTATTATGCCCAAAAACCATTGCACCATTATTCAAGAAAATGAGTGTTATTCGGCACTATGTTATGATTTTGAAAGTCTTGTTTCGTCTGAAGTCCTATGTTGATGCCTGATTTCAATCACCTCTGCGATATCAATTTCCATTACATTTTAAACATCATGAAAACATTCTTAATCCTTAATCAGAACATTAATATTTTGCAACTTTTTTCTGTTAGTATGTAGGTCGTTTGATTAACTATTTTCATACAAGGTGGTTCTATGCTGTTTTTTCAGTCCTAACAAGGGAACCTCCCCATCGTACCCCCCTCAGATTTAGTTATAAGTTGGCACAGGGATAGGCCTTGAAAAACTGAACACATATCAATCGATAAAACAGGAAGAACTTGTGTGGAACTATGAAGAAAATAAGCAAAACATACAAACTGAGTAGTCCATGCGCAAGGTAGGCAACATCAAGGACCATGTGAGCTTACGAGCGCCGTGGTCCCGTGGTTAGCGTGAGCAGCTGCGGAACGAGAGGTCCTTGGTTCAAGTCTTTTCTCGAGTGAAAAGTTTAATTTTTTATTTTCAGACAATTATCAAAGTTCAGGCACTCACACATAATCAACTTCGCTCTCCAAAATTCCAGGACATGTTCAGATTTGCTTGGACATATGCAGGATTTGACGGTCTACACACGGAAACATTTGAAAACGTAAAAAACATATGTTTTGACAGAGCACAGGGAAAACTGTGCGACTGTGAAACTGTTGCATTCATTTGTTGCAGTTTATGTGACAAACTCTTATGTTTTCATCACTTTTTTGGGAGTGATTATCACAACCACAGGAAAACCTAAATCGAGCAAGGTAGAAGAATCTTTTTACTCGTTCGCCAGGTGTGCAAATTAGGTGGTTCGACAACATATTCCTGTCATGTGACGCACATGCCGTCACCAGTGTCGTATAGAATATATCAGACGTGTTTTACTGTGGATGAATCGGTTGACCTATGATCTTGCGATCAAATGTTTTCGGTCCCTATTGGAGAGGCACGTCCTTTCGTCTACTAATCGCACGATTTTGCGGTGCGGTCGCAAAACACAGACACTAAACTTATTACAGTGAACAGAGACGTCAATGAATGAACGGACAGATGGTAACTTTGCGAAAATAAAGAAAGTAAAACTTTCACTCGAGGGGAGACTCGAACCAAGGACTCGAACTTTTGTCCGACAAACGTTTCAGCTACTGTCATACTTTCGGAGTTATTCTAGGTGGCAACAGTTAGTGACTCACCCTGTCTATCCCATCACAAAGTTGCTAACAATGCTTTTTAATTCGCCGAGGCTGCGCGTTTTACAGAGCCACGAACCAGCACGTCCCAACTCAAACTTTGAAATACTTCGCTTGGAATTCTTAAAATTAATGTAATTTCATGATCACTGTCAATTTATAACAATTTTATTAAGTAAATTAAGATGCAGCTCCTCAGAAGAATTTCAGTTTTTCTATAGATGATCCATGTGTATACACAAACAAGATTTTAACGCTTTTGGTATGAGTATTAGTTATCCTTAGTGAGACTGAAGCAAGGACACCTTTCCATTTACAGGAAGACCACGCAGCAATTAGGTTTCTGTAATTTTTTTATATTTATAGTACGTGAAGTTCGGAACTGAAATAGCCATCACCCTAAGTTTTCGATGAAACTCGGTGGGGGATCTGTTCTAGAATGCTCTCGATTGCTATGTCGGTGGCTGGTGGCTGAAGTTCGATTTCCAGCTGATACCAATTATTAAACAAAGATGCATATTTTATGAGCATTTCCATGAAGCGTGAAACACAAAGACAAAATAAAAATTATTAAATAATTTTTTTAATTCGCACATTTTATAACATGTCGGTATTTAAGTATTTACAATGTGCCCATAATGAAAGTTACAGTTTGAAAACGCTGTAGAAACAGAACCATTGCTAAGAATGATGTCCAGTTTGACCAACATATTATTGATGCAGTGGGAAACATCATGGACGAAAAAGATTTGACCAATAGCTGGCACTGTGACGTCAGAATATGCAATCCAACAGACGCGCGGCACACGGCTGTTAAGAGTTTGCGTCCGAGACGCCCAACATTCGTGTCTCCACGAAGGATCACGTGCTGCTGGTAATGGGCTTTTATAAGAACAGTGACTGCGCCAGTAGCCCTCCAGAAATTCTGGACAGTCAAGGGTATGAAAAAAGGCGTTGTCCCGATGTTTGCTAAGGGTGTCGAGAAAATGTTTACAAAATTTCAAGTTACAGGATCTGAGCTGCAATGTGGCAGAGGGAGGGAAGCAGTTGATCCGACGTCTGTCGAAGGTGTGGCCACAGCAATGCAGGAGGGGTCAAGCGGTGATGTGCAAACATGCACTGCACGCGGATTGCCTGAACGTTGGAAATGTCTGCGAATACGGTGCCTGAAATCCCACGAAACATCCTGCGCTGCTATCCATACAAAATCCTTCATGTTCAGTGGCTGCTTCATGCTGACCTGCCAACAAGACAAACTTTCGTTCTGGAATTTCTCGCTCGCATGGAAGTGGACAATGAATGGTCATGGAACACACTGCGGACAGGCTTCATTTTGCAAAAGTGACTATAGTGCGGGTTGACGCCATCGTTTCTCCTAGGGCCGTAGTTTTTCGAGTACCGTCACTGCTAAACTACAACGTGGAGACGTGGTAGGATCATTTTTATGCAAGATGGCGCTCCTCCACACATGAAACAGCGAGTGAAGAGGCTGCTGCAAAGGCATTTCGGCAATACTAGGATTATTAGCCGTCATTTCCCTACAGCCTGGCCGTCCAGATCACCTGATCTTACTCCGAGTGACCTCTGGAAGATGTGCTCAGTGCTTCGATTAAAAACTTAGTTGAACTGAAGAGAGACACTGTGCAACGCATTCTGAACGTGAATCATGAGACACTCCAGCCTGTTGTGGAATATACTGTTTCTGCGTTTCAACTTGCGGCAGAAAACGGTGGACAGCATACTGAACAGGTCTTGTATCAGTCTCAAGACAATTACAAATCGATGTCCTGTTTTTCTTTTTGTGCGGTTTTTGGCCTCAGGACAATCAAACACCGATTGCTCCTATTCGATGTGGTACGACCTTGCTGTTATGGATGGGCTTTGCTAACAGTGCCACAACTGTTGATTGCCGAACGTGTGCAGTCATGCACAGTGAACATTAGGGATGGTGTAATGTGCAACTGAAACCACAGCTGTCGTATCGCGATTCGTTTGTTATTTGTAGCCGACACCATTTACCTTAAGAAGCTTACGCCACTATCAACTGGTAAAATTTTCGTTAAATTTTTTGATTCATGACGTTTCCCCCAGTGTCAATAATATGCTGTACAAATCTAATGTCGTTCTGAGTACTGGTTCTATGTCTACAGGGTTTTCATACTGTAACTTTAAACACCCTGTATGTTTGCAATGAAAACTTGAATTATTAGTGCAATAAGAAATAAGCCGTTTTTCGTGTAACTGATAATAGACGTGTGTTAATTAGCGTAAATCTGATGAATTTTATTTTTTAAGTGACGTTTGTATTCGAACTGATAGCAAAAAATTCGAAAAAATAATGACGGAAAGAACGCCCCAACAAGCGGTTCTCATCTCGAACAGATTAATTTCTTATTTTCACCTCAATGTATTTTACGCTTCATGGAAATGCTTGTAGGACCTGCACCTGTGTTTAAAAATGTGCATCGGCTGAAAATCGAACCTGGGTTGTCCACCGTGAAGAAGAGAATTTTACCACAGCAGCACGTGGCCCATTAAAGTTGACCTAGCTTTAGCGAATTCAAGATGCTCGGAAAGCTCCAAAGTCAATAATTCCCAGAATTTTTGGGAGTTGTATTGACTTTCTTTGGCTGATTCATATTTCAGTTCTGAACTTCACGGATCATAATATAAATAAATTACTAAAGTCCTTTGGTCGTGTTGGCTCCATGTTAGTAACTTTACTGGATGCCAGGAAGCCCAAAATCACTGATGTAACGTACACATTTCTTCAGTCAGAAGCTCCGTGCCAGACGAGATGCGCTAGTTTGGTATACTCACAAATTTAAGTTTTTTACCTTGCAAATTACCTTCAGTATGCAGCACATATTAAAATCGTGTCTAATTAATGTCTTAAATCTCCTATTAAACGTTTCCGCTTATTTAATGCTGGAGTAATCGTGAAACCGTGTTATGTTGCCTGTTATGCCAAACTGACACCGAACCTAAATGTCATTTATTAATTCATTCATTCATTCACTCATTCCATGTAGGAGGCCCCGTAAAGCCATATTACGAGTAGTGGAGTTGCGTATGTACGCAAGTACGAGTTATTACAATGATTCCACATCTGTTTAGTTTCTCTAAAAAAAATGGCTCTGAGCACTATGCGACTTAACTTCTGAGGTCATCAGTCGCCTAGAACTTTGAACTAATTAAACCTAACTAACCTAAGGACATGACACACATCCATGCCCGAGGCAGGATTCGAACCTGTGACCGTAGCGGTCGCTCGTTTGTAGACTGTAGCGCCTAGAACAGCACGGTCACTTCGGCCGGCTTAGTTTCTCTCCTTTTATACAGAAGTCCTTTCTTTCTGCCAGCAAGTTAGGCGAGCTACCGTGGGACATTTCCAAGCAAGAGGCACCATACGCTATCATAAATGTGTTTCGTTCTGGAAACTCAGAAGAGGCAGTCGTTACAATTGAGGCCGAGGGAGACTTCCTATAACGAGAAGTCGCAACAAGAAGCGGCACCCTGGCGAAATAAGGAGACTGTCAAACTTAAAGAGCCGCCCTGAGTCTTAGGAACGCTTTTACATAGATACAGATCTTCAGTGTGAGGGAAAAACACGACACGCCTTGGAAGCCAAAAAACGTTGTAGTAGCGAGAAAGGAGGAAGGCAGATGTTCTTAAACTTGTAAAACAAATTCCGAATGCTTCAAGAAAATTGTTTCGGTAGTCGGAGGAAGGACTAACATGTGTAATATGTACATGTCTCCCCTGTCATTGGGCAAGGTAGAAAATCAAGCTCTAGGCGAGAGAGAAACCAAAACTCCTGCCCTCAATTTCTGAAATGGTTAACATCGTTGGTTAATTAAGTAAAAATACATAATGGAAGTGATTTTTGTTACATATTTCTGAATTTGTCGTTGGACGGAGCTCGCACTCTTCACCGTAATTTGCTGGGCCTTTCCCAGCTCTGGAATAGCCAGCCTAATTTCTATAACAGTGAACAGAGAACTCTACCTGTTGGGCAGGCAGAGAAACACTTCATCTTAGGCAGGCACTGAGAACACCGACTTAAGGAAGGTTAGGAGCCACCTTTAACTCCGTCTTTTAAGAGTTTGGACTCTGTCGCAAAATGGATGCAGATGCCATGACCAGACGTTACGTGGGTATTTTTAATAATTTTACTTTAAATGTTACTTCCACCCACTCACAACAAGGTCTTAAAGGGGGTAGCCCTCTTCGAACATATCAAAACACCGATTTTCTTGGCTTAAAGTGTTCTCTGAGATGTCTCCTTTTATTGTAGTATTCATCCAAAGTTCGCCAGAAACTTCGTTATTGAGTTACAAGACAGTTAGTGCAAAAATGTCTCCGAAAACTATCAGCAACCGGATCAAAAAGGTCAACATGTAATTCCAGCGATGGTCTGACAGACACTATGGAAATTATAAACGTGCTTGAATTTGTGATTGGACGAGCCTGTTACAAATGCTGCTCAAAAGCGGACTGAGAACGTATCGAGTGAGCAGAACAGCGGAAGACAGAAGCTGCCGAAGAGGCCCGCAGGACCTCCTTTTGGATTTCGAAGGACTGATACATGGTTCAAGGAACACTGACAAGAGGTATGTTTAACTTTAGCACAAATTTTAACCAAAAACTTTACACGCTTTTCTGGAAACCGTTTTTTTTCCAAATTAGCAGAAAACATAACTTGAGAACGGTAGACACGAGTTTGATCGGAATTTGACGGCAGCACTCTAAACTGAATTTTCTATCAGCGTGCATAGTCGTTTCGCGATATATTCGAAAGTCTATTTTCGATGGACGCTTTCGTCTCAAATTTATGGGCAACATATGTGTTACAACACATCACCGTTTTGTTGGATCTTAATTTTGAATTATCCTCGTGTGCTGATAGAAAACATACTGAAAATGACATACAAAACTATTCTGTACAAGTCCAAAAGGAGGGATTCGAGAAGTACCGCCTATGACTTGTGTTCCGGCTGCAAGGGGTCCTTCCACCTGGTACAGCGGCTACGTGGAGCGTCCGACGTGGACACAAAACTGATCTCTTAAAGACAAAAATGAAAGGAATGAAACTATATAATCAGATTTAGTGTTACTTT
This sequence comes from Schistocerca piceifrons, assembly GCF_021461385.2. Classification (NCBI taxonomy): domain Eukaryota; kingdom Metazoa; phylum Arthropoda; class Insecta; order Orthoptera; family Acrididae; genus Schistocerca; species Schistocerca piceifrons. The sequence continues at coordinate 766,090,886 of NC_060149.1, read as the reverse complement.
TTCATTTAGTTGAAAGAAAATCACTAAAATCACATTTTAATTAGTTCGAAGTTAATATATCCTTTTGTGAATCTGTTTGAATCCCTGTGCCTTCTATGCCGACCGTAAATACAATCCTTGTTTGTTAACGTACTTCTGCATTTATATGATAGACTGAATTTTGTGTGAGGTTTAGTTTCGTTCGGTAGCGTTTCTATACGAGCTATGGACCCATGTTATGTTTGTGAGGGCCACACCTATTTTCACTCCAAATTGCAGTAGTTACCGTTTCTCGATAGCTTGTTAATTTCACATGATTTCATGCTTGGGGTGAACTGTTTGCTGATTATGTCACCAGTTACAAGGGCTACTAGTATCACAGTGGGGTCTTTGGAGCACCCAAACGTAGTCTCAAGCTGTTTTGCATTGTTTTTTTTAAGGTTTCTGGACTATTAGTTTTATTCGGTTTTCCTTTGCAGCATAATTATTTAAATCATGCCACTTGATTATTTTGTTCGTATTTTCGAAAGTTAGTGTAAGTTTTGATTTAATAGTCAGCTGATTTGCGCAGGTAGTCTGCTTAATATAGCGGTTCACAGGCCAGAGTTCATGTGAAAGTTTCTCCTTCCCCAATTGTTTACTTATTCTTGGCAAATCATTCTTTATGAGAGAGGAGTGTCAGCTTGTAGTAGAATTCTTGGATCTGGGAAGTAGGGGGACAAGGCAGGCGTCACCCCCAAGTACCGTTATCCAAGATGGCGTCGATGACATCATCCAAGATGGCGGCCTGTAGACATCGCCACAGCGCGTTACATCATCTATTATGGCGGCCGTGACTTAGACTGATGAGGTGAATACCGTTATCCAAGTTGGCGGTTTTTGGCGTGGAAGTGCCATGCCATCAGCCACGCCTCCTGGCGGTAAATTCAAATTCCATCAGGACAATGCAACACACCGTGGCCACCTCCACTAACTTAAAGAAATGGCGAGAAAGTAGGTCATTTGTGCTACCTCCACCAACCTAAGTTACCTCTTCCTAGGAACTGGAGGGAAAGGACTCATCCTGTGCTGGATGTATGTCTTTATTTAAACAATTTGAGGGAGTACCTCCATGAACCATAGACCTTGCTGTTGGTGGGGAGGCTTGCGTGCCTCAGCGATACAGATGGCCGTACCATAGGTACAACCACAACGGAGGGGTATCTGTTGAGAGGCCAGACAAACGTGTGGTTCCTGAAGAGGGACAGCAGCCTTTTCAGTAGTTGGAGGGGCAACAGACTGGATGATTGACTGATCTGGCCTTGTAACAATAATCAAAATGGCCTTGCTGTGCTGGTACTGCGAACGGCTGAAAGCAAGGGGAGACTACAGCCGTAATTTTTCCCGAGGGCATGCAGCTTTACTGTATGGTTAAATGATGATGGCGTCCTCTTGGGTAAAATATTCCAGAGGTAAAATAGTCCCCCATTCGGATCTCCGGGCGGGGACTACTCAAGAGGACTTTGGTATCAGGAGAAAGAAAACTGCCATCCTACAGATCGGAGCGTGGAAAGTCAGATCCCTTAATCGAGCAGGTAGGTTAGAAAATTTACAAAGGGAAATGGATAGGTTATTGTTAGATATAGTGGGAATTAGTGAAGTTCGGTGGCAGGAGGAACAAGACTTTTGGTCAGGTGAATACAGGGTTATAAATACAAAATCAAATAGAGGTAATGCAGGAGTAGGTTTAATAATGAATAAAAAATAGGCGTGCGAGTAAGCTACTACAAACAGCATAGTGAACGCATTATTGTGGCCAAGATAGACACGAAGCCCACGCTTACTACAGTAGTACAAGTTCATATGCCTACTAGCTCTGCAGATGACAAAGAAATTGATGAAATGTATGATGAGATAAAAGAAATTATTCGGATAGTGAAGGGAGACGAAAATTTAATAGTCATGGGTGACTGGAATTCGAGTGTAGGAAAAGGGAGAGAAGGAAACATAGTAGGTGGATATGGATTGGGGGGGAAGAAATGAAAGAGGAAGTCATCTGGTAGAATTTTGCACAGAGCATAACTTAATCATAGCTAACACTTGGTTCAAGAATCATAAAAGAAGGTTGTATACATGGAAGAATCCCAGAGATACTAAAAGGTATCAGAAAGATTATATGATGGTAAGACAGAGATTTAGGAACCAGGTTTTAAATTGTAAGACATTTCCAGGGGCAGATGTGGACTCTGACCACAATCTATTGGTTATGAACTGCAGATTAAAATTGAAGAAACCGCAAAAAGGTGGGAATTTAAGGAGATGGGACCTGGATAAACTGACTAAACCAGAGGTTGTACAGAGTTTCAGGGAGAGCATAAGGGAACAATTGACAGCAGTGAGGGAAAGAAGTACAGTAGAAGAAGAATGGGTAGCTCTGAGGGATGAAGTAGTGAAGGCAGCAGAGGATCAAGTAGGTAAAAAGACGAGGGCTAGTAGAAATCCTTGGGGAACAGAAGAAATATTGAATTTAATTTATGAAAGGAGAAAATATAAAAATGCGGTAAATGAAGCAGGCAAAAAGGAGTACAAACGTCTCAAAAATGATATCGACAGGAAGTGCAAAATGGCTAAGCAGGGATGGCTAGAGGTCAAATGTAAGGATGTAGAGGCTTATCTCACTAGGGGTAATATAGATACTGCCTACAGGAAAATTAAAGACACCCTTGGAGAAAAGAGAACCACTTGCATGAATATCAAGAGCTCAGATGGAAACCCAGTTCTAACCAAAGAAGGGAAAGCAGAGAGATGTAAGGAGTATATAGAGGGTCTATACAAGGGCGATGTACTTGAGGGCAATATTATAGAAATGGAAGAGAATGTAGATAAAGATGAAATGGGAGATACGATACTGAGTGAAGAGCTTGACAGAGCACTGAAAGACCTGAGTCGAAACAAGGCCCCCAGAGTAGACAACATTCCATTAGAACTACTGACGGCCTTGGGAGATCCAGTCCTGACAAAACTCTACCATCTGGTGAGGAAGATGTATGAGACAGGCGAAGTACCCTCAGACTTCAAGAATCATATAATAATTCCAATCCCAAAGAAAGCAGGTGTTGACAGATGTCAAAATTACCGAACCATCAGTGTAATAAGTCACAGCTGCAAAATACTAACACGAATTCTTTACAGACGAATGGAAAAACTGGTAGAAGCCGACATCCGGGAAGATCAGTTTGGATTCCATAGAAATATTGGAACACGTGAGGCAATACTGACCTTATGACTTATCTTCGAAGTAAGATTAAGAAAAGGCAAACCTACTTTCCTTACATTTGTAGACTTAGAGAAAGCTTTTGACAATGTTGACTGGAATACTCTCTTCCAAATTCTAAAGGTGGCAGGGGTAAAAACAGGGAGCGAAAGGCTATTTACAATTTGTACAGAAATCAGATGGCAGTTATAAGAGTCAAGGGACATGAAAGGGAAGCAGTGGTTGAGAAGGGAGTGAGACAGGGTTGTAGCCTATCCCCGATGTTATTCAATCTGTATATTGAGCAAGCAGGAAAGGAAACAAAAGAAAAATTCGGAGTATGTATTAAAACCCATGGAGAAGAAATAAAAACTTTGAGGTTTGCCGATGACATTGTAATTCTGTCAGAGACAGCAAAGGACTTGGAAGGGCATTTGAATGGAATGGACACTGTCTTGAAAGGAGGATATAAGATGAACATCAACAAATACAAAACGAGGATAATGGAATGTAGTCGAATTAAATCGGGTGATGCTGAGGGAATTAGATTAGGAAATGAGACACTTAAAGTAGTAGATGAGTTTTGCTGTTTGGGGAGCAAAATAGCTGATGATGGTCGAAGTAGAGAAGATATAAAATGTAGACTGGCAATGGCAAGGAAAGCGTTTCTGAAGAAGAGAAATTTGTTAACATCGAGTATAGATTTAAGTGTCAGGAAATCGTTTCTGAATGTATTTATATGGAGTGTGGCCATGTATGGAAGTGAAACATGGACAATAAATAGTTTGGACAAGAAGAGAATAAAAGCTTTCGAAATGTGGTGCTACAGAAGAATGCTGAACATTAGATGGGTAGATCACGTAACTAATGAGGAAGTATTGAATAGGATTGGGGAGAAGAGAAGTTTGTGGCACAACTTGACCAGAAGAAGGGATCGGTTGGTAGGACATGTTCTGAGGCATCAAGGGATCACAAATTTAGCATTGAAGGGCAGCGTGGAGGGTAAAAATCGTAGAGGGAGACCAGGAAATGAATACACTAAGCAGATTCAGAAGGATGTAGGTTGCAGTAGGTACTGGGAGATGAAGAAACTTGCACAGGATAGGGTAGCATGGAGAGCTGCATCAAACCAGTCTCAGGACTGAAGACCACAACAACAACGCCTCCGTGCAGTGTGTTCATCACGAGGTCTGGAGTCCATCTGACCTAGTACATAGTACTGCCACCAGAAGGCACCACAGCCCCTCCCGTGACGTAACCAAGATGGCGATGGGGGGGGGGGTGGCGGAATATGGTGGGGGAAAGGACTGATCCTGTTCTGGGCTGCTGGAGAGAGGAAGAAGTGTACTTATTTTTGGAACAATGTATTTAGTGATGGATTTGACATAGTATATTTATTTGACTGATACAAAACACTCGCCCTGCAATGCTCGGAGTCACAATACACAGTCTGTAGACCTGCAAACTACTCGTAAATAATGCAGTATACTGATGTGCAGACACGCAAACAACTCCTGAATAATCAAATTAACGCATGTAGAACGCTCTGCAGACACGCTCCCTACTAGTAAACTGTCCAGATAATGCATAGGATAGCCTACAGACCTGCTTGCAATGTAATGCAACAGACACACAAAAACTCATAAAAAAAAGGCTCCAACACACGCACTTACCACCCGCCGCCCCGTCTACTGGACCACGCTGGACACTACCACACACGTTCCCAGTATTTGGGATGCACTGGCAGTTCACACAAAGTGACGACGCGGCCGTCAGCTGCCAAGCCATGCACAAGTGCCCATTTGGGTCCCGCAAGCATTAGGCAGTGACATCCCTTTCATACTTGACACGTGAGAAATTTCTGCTGAAATACCTGTTTACCTAGGCACTGTTCCTGACGTGATGATGCATAGTGCCAGTGCAGGTTCAGCACCGAGGGAGATGTTTGCATAGCAGCTAAAAGGTTTGCAATACTATACTGACGTCACAGGTCGCGCTATAGAAATATGTTCGACAGCGATCCTAATGGTATAGTCCATTCATCACTTAAGTTACCCATCACACTGCTGCGAGTGTGGGAGCACAGTTTACCATTGTTTACTGCAGACGAAACTTTCAGTGGCAGAAAACTATTTTTTTACTGATCGTCATATTGCACTGACAGTTAAATCCTGAAAAAGAGCCCTACATATCGTCAAATATGGAAAGAATCTTACTCTATCACAATGCTCAGTTACTGAGGATGGGAGCAAAGACCTAATTGCAGGGGGACTCACCCTCGCAAATGCTGCAGAAATCCATCCTATTGCTTCCCAGAATAGTATGTGCTACTTTCTCTTCCTTGCGATCCTAACGGGACATTCTAGCTATGTCCTGCTGTGCACGCGTGCTTACCTGCCCAGCGTGGCTCACGCATAGCCGCGAAATGAGTGCGCGTACCTGCACACCATCGCAAGTGCATCTAGAAAGGTTCTCAATCTTATACTGATGTCTCATGGCTATGTAAAATATGACCCAAGTCCACCTCTTGGAAATTTTATAGTGTCCCAGAAATATTTAATGCTCTCTTTTGAAGGAGCTTTCGTGATCTCTCAACATGTCTGCATGGATATTCTTGCCTTAACAGAACCTGTTTACGAAAATAGTGCAGAAATACGTCGAATGCATTCTCCCTCACGGTCCTAACGTTGCACCCATTCAATCACGTCTTACTCTTCCTGCTTTTAACATATGCAAACGTTCTCACCACTACGTAGAGACTCCTATATCCCAGCACAAATGATGTCATGTGAATAGAGCAATTACTGATGCCGCCCATGTGGAAGCGCTGTCCACTTTTCGTTTCTTTCTGCAGACAAGACTTTCACTGGCAAAAAAACATTTTACACTGATAGCCATATTGCACCAACAATTAAACACTTCAAAGTGCCCTTACATATCATCAAATATGGAAAGGCTCTTACTCAATTAAACTGCTCTTCCACTGAGGGCAGGAGCTTGAATATTGGAGTGTGAAACCGATCTCCAACCCAGCAATGTATCCCCGAGTACCATGTTTTTACATCATTCCTTCATATATCACGAAGACAGACAGCATAAGCATATGCACTGTAGGTATACTCACGGCACTAGATATTTCCCGCGACATCGGGTAGTCATCCACTCCCAATGTGTGGATGGAGTGCCCTCAGTGGATCGAAGTCATTATCAGAACAGATTCCAAATCATCCCTATAATTTACAAAGTCAACTAACGTGTTTCCCATGTTTAGAGATGCAGCAAATGTCTGCCACTTGTCTCTCATCTGCTTGATGCACACACCACACTCTATGTTCTCTCAGCTAAATAAAGACATGAAATGTGAAGAAGCAGCCAACCGAAAAATTTACATGGGAGGGAATAATGACCCAGTGCAAACACACGTCCATATTGAATTTTGTCAGATTTCCACTTGATCATGAAAGCTGTCCAACACATACTAAGTATTAGTTCGCTATTCAGTCATCTAGAGGACTACACGGTTAAGTCAACAGCATTCCCACATTGGAACAGGCCTCTCCATTCAGTTTGTCCCTGCCTTTAATGGGAAACGTGAATCATACCCAGTAGAGGCCATGCATAGACAGAATCATCCTACGAAATCGGTCACACATATATTTGACCATTATACTTACAATTAAATGTTAGGATTGCTGTTTCAGTTGAATGACATTCAACAATGAGCGAAGTATCGGAAATACACCCTACTGACGGCTGTGTCTCTGGAAATACAAATATCTGTGCCTCCTTATGACTTGTCATACACCTTCCTTCGCCATCACAGTATTCCATGGCAAATCCATACCTTCCTTATGACTGGACATAGTCATTTCCTTTGGATATGTCTGAACACAAACACATACTTTATAAGTCTGATGATCAAGGCGAACCTATGACACATTCCCTACTACTAAATATAATATTTCTTCAATAACTGATTACCGGCGATACGAAATAATACTGACCGAAAATCAACGATGAGTGGAGATGACTAATAAGTTTTCTTGCAAGTGGTACCTCTGTTCCCAGAAAGAGAGGCGTAATCGTCTTACAAACAGCGAGACGTTAAAAAACACAACCATATTACCATGACAAGCGGTCTTGGTTCTACAGGTGCATACAAGTATCCATGTTGAAAGTTATCCCCATTTTACAAATCGAGGTACGACATTACCTCTGAATGAGGTGGTTCTTTTGTCCAGACTGTAACATTGAATATAAACGGTGATCGCTGGAGTATATAGTAACAGACCAACAGTGCACTTACACGTCGCCGACGGTGCAACCTCGTTATAAAATTACCCAATTTAGAAAACGATTTGGCTAAGGAACGTGGTATGGAACCGGTATTTGCAACTCCCTCACGCCACCGCCACTAGATGTTTCTCCAGCATTTGTAATGCATTCTGTCTCGATCCCATGTCAGAGGTTCAGTGATATATCAACTGGGCTATAGGCGACGCTTGATTGAGAAGGATCACAAACAGTGGATGCCGTGCTGATTGAGGTCGTAAGAAATGTACACTAGCTTTTCAGAGTTCTAGAGCTACGCTATCCCCTAGAAATATTTTCTGGGATTTGGAATCAAGTCCTCCCTTTCAAACACATACCTGTGTTGGATCCTATGGAGAAGTCCTTAATTGATTAAAGCCACTAGTGAAGCATATTTCTGGCACTCTCATATCCTGAAACGAGTCACCTATCTCGAACCTATCTGCTGCAGTAAAATTCCAACCTCATTTTAGGTAGCTCCCATGCATCTTGCAGCTGCTGCCATTTCTCCAGCTTTACACTTGTGATCGTTACAATTTAAGTCGAAACTGAATAGGAGTCAGAGAAAATATATATCTACTACCTTCTGCAACCCATGTAGAAACAGGCGAAGCTGCGTTACTGCGACAGGACTGTGTTTTGACCATTCGATGGAAATGGGAACTGGTAGGAGGACAAGGATTTTTGCTATTGCACTGTGGTGCGTCCCCAGACTACATCCAAATACTACAGACCCACGTCCATTCACGTCTATCTTTCCAACATGCTACCTTCGTTATTCTGTACCATCCAACAGAGAAACATTACCAAATATGAAAGCTCCACTAACTTCATCTAATAGAGAACTCTAAGATTTTTATCGCATCTCTCTCCTCCCATATATCGAAAACAAATACCGCGTGTGTGCAGGCATCGAGCACATGTGACGATCCTATTAAACATACTGGTGTTGCTCAACTGCTCAGACCAGTTTAAAGCTTTGTCACCTGTACTGTAGGAGGAGGATCGTATCCCACGGACTATACTGTACGTCGCAAGATACACGCCCCATGACCCTGTCTCGTTGTTTGAAATATTGTTTCTTTTTCTGCTCTAACACGCTTTGTACACTCACATACATTTTGTTTTTCCGCCACGACTTCAAGGCGTGTGTCATTTTCTAAACTGACATTAACATGTTCTGATCTGCAGCCTCTAGCAGAAAACTAGACGTCGTACAGTGAAAATCATGTTGTTACTGCTGTTACCATAACACACCACACACACTGGATGATTGTAAATAAAAGTCAATTACAACATAAGGAAATTGGAAGAGTTTTATGGCGTTGTGGGGAGGTTTTCAAACTACAGTCCGAATGTGATTCACGAGATCTACATTTAAACTCATCTGTCACAGTGACAGAATAGCTTATGGGTCTGTGTTCCGTTTCGACTGATTCCTCATATTGCAGTCATGTTCGCGATCGCTGTTTCAGTGCTAGCCATCCCCAGAAGGTGTCATCCCTCCATAAAACTCTTTCTCCAATTCAAATAAGCATTGTCAGTCAATCATTATGTGATAACCAACAGCATGCCAGTGGACGGATGGGATGTAAAAGACACCGCCTATGTACTGAAATAGTATGCATTACAGTTGATGGTGTGAACAATTTTAGCAATTTTACAGTAATTTCGACATTGACCAATGATGTGACAGCATGTTTCCCAATTTCAGTATCATAGCTAAATCACCCCTTCTCATCTTTGCAAGTATCATTGCAAATGTAGATATATGACTGTGCAGGAAGTCCATTCATTGTTAATTCTCGAACACATACATCATCGAAGTATATCCGACAGTGCTTTACATATTTCTAACACTTTGAGCATAGTGCTTCATTTACAGTCTATCGCTATGCTGATGGGAGTCACAGAGCATTCTCGGAGTCTTAGGGTGAAATGAAAGACTGAAAGACCCCCTGACACGGTCACTCATCTAACTGCCCTGCAGCGCTGTTAACGATTTAATCTGCAGCCAACCAGAAGTAGACTCTTACATTCCACATCTCGTGAATGAATGGAGCTTGCCGAGTCCTTACCCATTCAAGTGCACAAGATTTCTCGAGATGCGCCCATATCGAGGGATTCAGCACTCTTTATCGGTGTATAGTGACAGATTTGAAAGTGTTCTGATGTAATAGCAGACGGTTAAGAAGAACAAGAAACGGGTGATTTTTATGTGCGATGGAGCTCCAGATGGATGGAGTTCGAATCATTTTTACCTAAATCAACCAAGCTATCAGTTTTAAAGAATTATTCCAGCGTCCAGAATCAGTACCTTGAAGGTATTGGTAAGAGAGAGAACATAAACACACGCACTCCTAAGTCTACAACGTTCCACACTTAAAACGTGCTACAATGTTAGATCACTTGCGTTTCCAACCTTTCAATTGTATGGAAAGTAGCGCTCTTAATATTCCAATGTAAGAAATATATTTCAAGTGCATGACATACTTCCTTCCTCAGGTCCTGACACTGTTAGACGCAACTTCAAACATAGAACACATCCTCGGGCTGAATGTGTGGTTGGTCCACATGCAACCCCATCCCAGATGTGACGTGTGGTGGATCCACCTCTGAACATCGGTCTGGATATATAGTGCACGACAGATCCTCACTCTAGCGCTAACCTGCATGTGGTATATTGTGGATCTGCATCCCAACATCGCTCCGTAAATTCTATGTGACGGATCCTCCTTCAAACCCTGTCCCGTCTGTGGCGCATTGTGGATCCACAGCCCAACATTGCTCCGGATATAACGCATGGCGGATCCACCCTCTAACACTAACTCGGGTCTACTCGAGTCTACTGCGGGTCCTGGGAGCCACCTGTGACACATAAGCAGACATACAGAAAACAGAGGCAACTGGATGCAGTCGAGTACAGTGCTGAACTATGCCTCCCAATCAGTGCATTTGCGCTAGGTGTTGGCAGCTGTACTACATTTACAAGCAATTTTAGAACACACAACCAGAGGTTGTCATGATAGCATGGGTAGAACTGACAAAAAGAAAACTCTATAGACTTGGGAAAAAACGTAAATTGAAGAAATATGCACCGAAATGCGGGGAAATGAAGTAATTGCGTGTTTTTCTTCATGGGAACAAGTATGCTACACCAAGAGGACTCCGAGAAAACGTCGACATGGAAGCGAAGGGAACCTGGGAAATTCTACTGTACATCTATTGAGGTAACAGTTTGTTTATTGTTTATTGTGTTTTAGGGCGCAAAAAACAACTGGGGTCATATGCGCCCAAGTCAAAACGGCCCTGTCGTCACTTTGTGGGGGCTGCCGGTGCATTCCAAATACTGGGAACATGTGCGGTAGCGTCCAGCGCGGTCCAGTAGACAGGGGGTGATGGGTGGTGAGTGCACATACTGGAGCCTTTTATTATGAGTTTTTGTGTGTCTGTTGCACTACTTTGCGAGCAGGTCTGTAGGCTATCCTATGCGTTATTTCGACAGTTTACTGGTAGGGAGCGTGTCTGCAGAGCGTTTCACATGCGTTATTTTGAACATTTAGGAGTTGTTTGAGTGTCTGCACATCAGTGTACTGCATTATTTACGAGTAGTCTGCAGGTCTACAGACTGTGTATTGTGACTCCGAACATGGCAGGGCGAGTGTCAAATCCATCCCTAAATACAACACTACAAAAATAAATACACTTCTTCCTCTCTCCAGCAGCCCAGAACAGGATGAGTCCTTTCCCCCACCATATTCCCTCCCCCCCCCCCCAGAACGCCATCTAGGATTAAATCATGGAAGGGGCGGCAGTGCCTTCTGGTGGCAGTACTGTGTACGAGGTCAGGTGGACTCCAGACCTCGTGATGAACACACTGCATGGAGGTACTATGATGGCTCTGAGCACTATGGGACTCAACATTTGTGATCATCAGTCCCCTAGAACATAGAACTACTTAAACCTAACTAACCTAAGGACATTACACACATCCATGGAGGTACTCCCTCAAATTCTTTAAATAAAGACACACATCCAGTACAGGCTGAGTCCTATCCCCACCATTTCCTAGGAAGAGGTGACTTAGGTTAGTGGAGTTAGCACAAGTGACCTTGTTTCCCGCCATTTTTTTAAGTTAGCGGAGGTAGCCATGTTGTGTTGCATTGGCCTGATGGAATTTGAACATACCGACAGGGGGTGTGGCAGAGGGCATGGCACTTCCCCTGGCCCCCCTCACTCATGAAGAATGATTTGCCAAGAATAAGTAAACCACTGGGAGAGAAGAAACTTGCACATGGACTCTAGCCCGTGAACAGCTATATTAAGCAGACTACCTGTGCAAATCAGCTGACTATTAAATCAAAACTTACACTAACTTTCGAAAATACGAACAAAATAATCAAGTGGCATGATTTAAATAATTATGGTGCAAAGAAAAAACGACTAAAACTGATAGTCAAAAAACCTTAAAAAAACAAAGCAAAACAGCTTGAGACTACGTCTGGGCGCTCCGAAGACCACCCTATAATACTAGTAGCACTTGTAGCTGGTGAAATAATCACACAACAGTTCACCTCAAGCATGAAATCATGTGAAATTAACAAGATATCGAGAAACGGTAACTACTGCAATTTGGAGTGCAAAAAGGTGTGGCCCTCACAAATATAACGTGGGTCCATAGCTCGCATAGAAACATTAAAGCTACTGAACGAAACTAAACCTCACACAAAATTCAGTCTATCATATAAATGCAGAAGTACGTTAACAAACAAGGATTGTATTTACGATCGGCATAGAAGGCACAGGGATTCAAACAGATTCACAAAAGGACATATTAACTTCAAACTAATTAAAATGTGATTTTAGTGATTTTCTTTCAACTAAATGAAAAAGTAACACTAAATCTGATTATAGTGTTTCATTCCTTTCATTTTAGTCATTAAGAAATCAATTTTTTGTCCATGGCGAGTGCTCCATGTAGCCGCTGTAGTATGTGGAAAGACCCCTTGCAGCCGGAACACTGGTCATCGGTGGCACCTCTCGAATCCCTCCTTTTGGACTTGTAGAAAATAGTTTTGTAAGTCATTTTCAGTATGTTTTCTATCAGCATACGAGGATAATTCAAAATTAAGATCCAACAAATTGGAGACGTGTTGTAACAAACGTCTTTTTCTTGCCCATATAGTTGAGACGAAAGCGTGCATCGAAAATAGACTTTCGAATATATCGCGAAACGGCTATGCACGCTGATAGAAAATTCAGTTTAGAGTGCTGCCATCAAATTCCGATCAAACTCGTGTGTACCGTTCTCAAGTTAAGTTTTCTGCTAATTTGAAAAAAAAATTCTAGAAAATAGCATGTAAAGTCTTTGGTTAAAATTTGGGCTAAACTTAAACATACCTCTTGTCAGCGATCCTTGAACCGAGTCTCAATCCTTCGAAATCCAAAAGGAGGTCCTGTGGGCCACTTCGGCAGCTTCTGTCTTCCACTGTTCCGCTCACTCAATATGTTCTCAGTCCGCTTTTGAGCAGCGTTTATAACAGGCTCGTTAAATCACAAATTGAAGCATGTTTATAATTTGCATAGTGTCTGTCAGGTGATCACAGGAAATACACATTGACCTTTTTGTTCCCGTTCCGGATAGTTTTCGGAGACATTTTTGTACCAACCGTCGTGTAACTCAATAACAAAATTTCTATCGAACTTTGGATGAATTCTACAATAAAAGGAAACATCTCAGAGAACATTTTAAGCAAAGAATCGGTGTTTTGATATGTTCGAAGAGGGCTACCCCCTTTAAGACCTTGGTGTGAATGGGTGGAAAAACATTTAAAGTATGGTCATGACATCTGCATCCATTTTGCGACAGAGTCCAAACTCTTAAATATGGAGGTAAAGGCGGCTACTGACCTTCGTAAGTTGGTGTTCTCAATGCCCGCCTCAGATGAATTGTTTCTCTGTCTGCCCAACAGGTAGAGTTCTCTGTTCACTGTTATAGAAATTGTGCTGGATATTCCAGAGCTGGAAACGCCCCAGCAAATTATGGTGAGGACTGCGAGCTGCGCCCAACGAAAAATCAAAAATATGTTACAAAAATCCCTTCCCTTATGTATTTTTACTTAATTAACCTATGATGTTAACCATTTCTAAAATTGGGGGCAGGAGTTCTGGTTTCTCTCTCGCCTAGCGCGTGAATGACAGGGGAGCCATCTACATATTATACATGTGATTCCTTCCTCCAACTGCCAAAACAATTTTCTTGAAACATTCGGAATTTGTTTTACAAGTTTAAGAACATCTGTCTTCCTCCTTCCTCGCCGCTACAACGTTTCTGGCTTCCAAGTAGTGTGGTGTTTTTCCCCACACTGAAGATCTGTATCTATGTAAAAAGCGTTCCTAAGACTCAGGGCGGCTCTGAAGTTTGGCAGTCTCCTCGTTTCGCCAGGGCGCTGCCTCTTGTTGCGACCTCTGGATATAGGCAGTCTCCCTCGGACAAAATTGCAACGACTGCCTCTTCTGAGTTTCCAGAAAGACACACATTTATGATAGCGTATGGCGCCTTTTGCTTGGAAATCTCCCACGGCAGCTCGTCTGTGTTGCTAAGAGAAAGAAAGGACTTTGAATCATTGTAATAACTTGTACTTGCATACATGCTCAACTCTACTAATCGTAATATGACTTTACGGGACCTCCTACATGGAATGAGTGAATGAATGAATGAAAGAATGACATTTAGGTTTGGTGTCAGTTTGACATAACAGGCAACATAACACGTTAAGTAGTTAGATTTTGTAGGTTCTGGACCACTAGACCAATCTTACAAAAAATAAAAAATTACTCGTTAACACTCGCAATTTTTTATTTTCCGTAAGATTGATCTAATGATCCAGAACCTACAAAATCTAACTACTTTCCTTTTTACCTAAGAATAATATAATGTAATAATAACTATAATAAAAAATCATTTATCTTGCAAACATTTCCCATACGTGTATGTAATGTAAATAAATAAATTATGTAATTAACTATTATTTTTAAAAAAAGGATTTTTATAACATTTTCTTAGCACCAAATGATGTCGCATTTTCGACTTTTGTGAAAAACGTCTTTTTTAAAATTACTTTTAAAACAAATTTTTAGAATAGCATTTTTTATATCATTTTCTGAGCCCCAAAACATGTTCAATTTTGACTTTTGTGAAAAATACGTTTCTTAAAAAATTATATTAAAGAATAAGTATATATAATTATGAACTGTTGTTTGTAAATGTTTTTTGAATGAAGACTTATTTCCAGTTCTACCACATTTACAAGTAACTTTAATTTTCTGACGTTCTTTCCAGCATTCTTTACATACATAAGAATGTCCACCAGTTCAATATATATCTTTATAAAATTCTTCAATACTTTTTTTAATCATACATTTTTAATACATTTTTAATACATTTTTAATACTTTTTTTAATACATTTTTTAATACATTTTTTTAATACATTTTTAATCATACATTGTGGCTTGGTGCAGGCTAAAGTCTGCTTTAGCTGTCGCTTAGTGTTGTTCATTTAAAGAATATAAAATTTTTTTCACTATCTGAAAATTTCAAAACATCCAACACGATGTCCTACACATTTTCTGTGTTTCGGACTTCTCTGACTCTATGTACACAGCGCTGAATTAACAGAACTGCTTCTTTTATTTGGGCTGTTTTTAAGTACATAGCCGAGTGTGTTTGATATTTTAGCCAAATGGCTAGCACTTTCCACACAAATACGTTATAATGACCTTTGATATGCGCACTCTCATTGGTCAACGATTGTGTGAAGTTTGGCTGAAGTAAAGGAGCATGAAGAATGCATATATAGTTGGAGTTATACTAACAAAGTATCTTCTAAATATCAAATTCATCATTTATTTATGGCTCAAATTCATTATTATCTTAACATTATTCCATTTTAAAATTGGAGAACAAGCCTGAACAATTGATTAATGTGATTTGAACAACAAAATTAGAAACAAAAAATAGAGAAAATTACATCTAAAGTGAAGTATGTTCCCAAGTTATTTTCAATTGAACATACACCAGTGCCATCTGTTGACAGAAGTTGGAATCTACTTAGTTCAAACTACGTTTCACAGATGTCTCTACAGGTCTCAAAGTACTGCTCAAAACATATAAAATGAAACAAGTGGACAGATTTAAACATATAAAATGCAACAAACCCAACTTTTTGTTTTAAAATGCAACAAACTGATTTTTTTCTTCAAATACGTTCATCCCATAGTCACAGTAGGCCATATACCGAATTTTGTCAAAATAATTTAATAAACAAAAAAGTTGATTTTCATGCCTCAGCACTTTTTGACTTTACATTAAGTGACGATTTCTCAGTCAAATATTAACCGATTTTAAAAATTTTAAGTGCTAACATAATCTACATAAAAAGAGCTATCTAGAAAAAATATAATTAAACAAATAGGAAATCATTTAATAAGTAAGATACTAAAGTTTTCAGTTTTTATTTTTCCTATCTTTCTTAAAATGTTTCAGAAATGTGTATAAGCAACATGTTAACACTTTTATAATTTTTTTAAGTTTCTGATTCATTTATATAGAAGCAAATGTTAATAATTAAAAATTTTCAGTAAGTAATCTATGTTGTGCATTGTATGTAAGATTCTTTTTGCCATACATAATAATATAAGCAAGTGTATCATTTGGAATTTTATCATTAAAAATTGCACAAAGTTTCATAGTAGTTTTCTGTGTAGCTACAACATTCTTTCTGCATATCATATTGATTACATAAATTGGATAATTATTTATAAAACTAAATGGACCAATATCAATATCTGATTTTAGAAAAGTAATTCTTTTAAAATCAAGAAATGCATCATATGCTTTCAGAAAATTATTTGGCGGATTAAGATTCCACATTTCTTGAGGAGAAACTTCACTTCTACCATTTTTTAAAGAAATATTCTGTAGTTTTACATGATTAAATAATGACAAATCAACTAATTGATTATTTATACGATTTGTCTCAAATGCAACAAGTATGAAGTGTGGCATATCAAATTCTGTAGAGTTATAGTAATTTGTAATACCTAGTTCAAAACTGTT
The DNA here is from genome assembly GCF_021461385.2 of Schistocerca piceifrons. NCBI lineage: Eukaryota > Metazoa > Arthropoda > Insecta > Orthoptera > Acrididae > Schistocerca > Schistocerca piceifrons. Next base: position 766,074,245 of record NC_060149.1, on the reverse strand, counting down.
TTAACCAGAAAACCAACAACTTCTTGTGTTTGAAGTTCATAAAAAAGAAATCGGAATTTTCGGATTTTTAAGAATAATTACACATTGGTCAAGTTCATATTTAACAACTGGTACACGAATTTCCATAGACTCTATAATAATTTTACCTTCTTTAGGAAGAGTATCTTTTATTTCAATTCCAGCATCATTTTTATCAGACCAACGAAGAGTTGCGTGTAAAAATTACACTTAAATCTCCTTCCCACGTAATTTCTTTATAATCTTTAAAAAATCCATTAAGTAATGATAGTGGATAAAGTACTTCATTTCTTTTACTATTTATATTTCCTGTATTAATTATATGTCCGTCTAAACTTATTTTGTCAGTAACAGATGATGTTAGATGAAGTAAAACAGATGAAGAAATAAAAGGATGTTCAATTCCAGATAAAAGTTTTGCTACATAGTTATCAATTAATTTTTTGTTTGATTTTCCATCATAAGTTGGATAATCTGTGCCATCATTTCCAATACTAAACTTCATGTATAATTGTGCATGATTTGAATGAATCCAACCATCAGCAATATTTATTTCAAATTCTGAATCTTTGTTAGGAACATTTAAATTATTTTTAGTTTTCTGATTCACAGGGAATGAATAGAACTGATAACTTTCAATTTTATTCATGACACAGTCTAGGATTGTTTTAGCAGTTACTTATTTATTAAGTAAAAAATTTATTAAAATATTTCTAATACAACTGTTACAGTAGCACCATTAAAGTAAATAAAATTATCATTTTCATCAGTTATAGTAACTGATAAATCTTGAATTGTATCAAAAATAGGAACAGGTTCATAAATTATTGGTCCACGAAATTCTGCATTATGTTTAAATGAAGCAATAATATTAGTTTCTTTATGAATCTGATCATTATGTTTTACATACATTCCATCATTAAGATAAAAATTTATATTTATTAATTGAAAAGGAACATCTTTAGCTACAGCTTTTTTATTACATAAAATAATTTGATTACTAAAACCAAGTAAACTTCCAATACTATCTTCTGTATCCATATATAATAATACACACTGTTCAATAACAATTCTGCTTAAAATGTCATCTGCTATAATATGTGTATTAGGTTTTTTGAACGAATAAATTTTTCTAGATTTTTAAAACTTTATTGACCTATACGAATTTTTATCGTTTCTCCAACACAATAAAGTTTATTATTGTTCTTGTTATATTTTGTGTTAAGAAAGTTGAATAAAAACCAACTAGTGAAACATTAGTATAACTATCACATATTGGAATAGTTAATCTTTTTCCAAGTATTGAAGATTTATCACTAAGTTGAAATAAGTGACAGCCAAAGCTGTCTTTAGACTGCGTCAAGCTACTCATTTACTACTGAAAAAATTATTAAATAAATGAATAAAACAGATTGGGAACCTAAAGTAAGAATTCCAGAAAAGACGTCGTAAAACAAACATGGTAAACTGTTACCAAATTCTATAAGATGTGCGATAATTGGACCAAGTGGTTGTGGAAAAACAACATTAATGACTGATAATTATATTTTAGCTCCAGGATGGTTATATTGGAATAATATTAATCATTTATACACTCCTGGAATTTGAAATAAGAACACCGTGAATTCATTGTCCCAGGAAGGGGAAACTTTATTGACACATTCCTGGGGTCAGATACATCACATGATCACACTGACAGAACCACAGGCACATAGACACAGGCAACAGAGCATGCACAATGTCGGCACTAGTACAGTGTATATCCACCTTTCGCAGCAATGCAGGCTGCTATTCTCCCATGGAGATGATCGTAGAGATGCTGGATGTAGTCCTGTGGAATGGCTTGCCATGCCATTTCCACATGGCGCCTCAGTTGGACCAGCATTCGTGCTGGACGTGCAGACCACGTGAGATGACGCTTCATCCAGTCCCAAACATGCTCAATGGGGGACAGATCCGGAGATCTTGCTGGCCAGGGTAGTTGACTTACACCTTCTAGAGCACGTTGGGTGGCACGGGATACATGCGGACATGCATTGTCCTGTTGGAACAGCAAGTTCCCTTGCCGGTCTAGGAATGGTAGAACGATGGGTTCGATGACGGTTTGGATGTACCGTGCACTATTCAGTGTCCCCTCGAAGATCACCAGTGGTGTACGGCCAGTGTAGGAGATCGCTCCCCACACCATGATGCCGGGTGTTGGCCCTGTGTGCCTCGGTCGTATGCAGTCCTGATTGTGGCGCTCACCTGCACGGCGCCAAACACGCATACGACCATCATTGGCACCAAAGCAGAAGCGACTCTCATCGCTGAAGACGACACGTCTCCATTCGTCCCTCCATTCACGCCTGTCGCGACACCACTGGAGGCGGGCTGCACGATGTTGGGGCGTGAGCGGAAGACGGCCTACCGGTGTGCGGGACCGTAGCCCAGGAAAACGAAAGTTAGCTATGGGAATTAATGTTGATGAAAATGGTTGGGGATTATAAATTTTTAAACTCTATAAGAAATCTTTATTAAAATTTTAGCTATATAAATGAATAACTTTACAACTGATTGTACTTTGCTACCTAGTGCCAAAACAAAACCAAAGTCAATTAAATTCAAGTTAAATAATGAATAATTAAATGCTATTGACCCATTTTTATCAGAGTTTCAAAAAAGGAAAAAAGAAAAGAAAATTGGTGGAAATTTACTTATTACATTAGGTATTCCTGTTGTTAAAAAATTATTTAATATTTAACAAAAAAGAAAGATGGTAAAGGAATAACTCAACATGAAGGCATAATTTTACCATTATTACTAGCTGCATTACCATATTTAGCAACAATTGGTTCTTTAGCTGGTGGATCTGCAGCAATTGCAAATGCAGTTATAAACAAAAAGAAAGCTGATAAAGAATTAGAAGAACAAAAAGACATAACTTAGAAATGGAGAAAAAGGATGGTAATGAAATAAAAAACACCAAAAAAATTTCGAAAATGTAATTAATAAATATCCTAATGCATTACATAATTCTGATATAGAAAAACTTACTAAACATTTAAAAATTAAACAATTTCGTGGTGTAAATATGATTGATGAATTACCGAGTAAGCCATTTAAAATTGAATGTGGTATAGTTAATTTAGATACATCTGATAATCCTGGTACACACTGGATTTGTTATTATAAAAATGAAGATAAAAAATTTGTTTTTGATTATTTGGTAGTAATATAACAAAACAATTAGTTAACTATTTAGGAAAAAGTAAACTATATTATATATTACAATACAGAAAGAATATAAAATTTTGATGAAGTAAAATGTGGTCGTTTCTGTCTTATTATTTTAAACTTGCTTTGTGAAAATTATATTTTTAATGACATTTTAGATTTAACAAATGGACATTTTTGGAAACAAGATACATTTATTTAAACAAACTGAACATGTAGTTAATACATCTACATTCGATCTAGAAAAAATTGAAAATATGATTAAACTACTTTATCCAAAGATAACTAATGCAATTAAACTATTTCAAAAAGAATTTAATGCTATTTTTAAAGTAACTAAAGGATATATTGGTTTTAAAAATGGAAGACTTGCTAATGTAAATGATCCAATTGATGCAAAAGATGTAGTTAAGGCAAACAATACTTAGAAAAAGAATATGTTACAAAACCAGAACACACAAGCATTCTAACACAATTTAATAACTATGTTACCAATACACAGTTTAATGAAAAAATTAATCAGATTCATCAAGATAACTACAACACTTTCAAGAATTTCTTTACAAAAAATGAAGTAGAAAAAGCTTTTTCAGATAATTTCACAAAAATAGATTTAACTCCATACTTAGAACAGTTAAGTAATCTCAAAGCGGAAGTATATGATAAACAAATAATTGAATTTACTTTTATAACAGGTGGTGAACAAAAAATGTACAATTTTGAATATGGTTTTATACTTAAGTAATTATTATTGTTGGTAAAAATATAAACAGAGTTTTAAACTTCCATGATTTTGATATAACTGTCAGTGTAACTGATAAGCTACATAAAGTAAATAATAATATTCAATGTATAATGGTACATAAATCAAATTTTATAACAGTAATATTGAATGATTCTGTTAAAACTGTTCCTGTCGATGTAAATATAATGGTATTTGGTGAAATAGTTTACAATTTTAAACTTTAATAAATTTTTTATCTATATAAATGGAAAATTATACTGTGCATAACTATCATATTTATTGTTTAAAGTGTAAAAAGTTTACTGATACACATAATCCACATAGAACAGCAACTAAAAATGAAAGACAAACAATTGAAGGTCTTTTTACAGTTTGTAAATATTAAAAGAGTAAATTTGTAAAAAAAAATTTGTAGATGAACAAGGCAACTGCCTAAGCTCTTTTCAGACTGCATCAGGTTCTAAGACTGCTGAAGCAGTCGATGGTGATGGTTTAAATAATAACAATATTTGTGAAGAAATAATTAATGAATTACATAAGCCAATGAGAAAGAATTTTAAAGAAGAAATGTTGTTTCTTTCAGTATAGATGATTTATGGCTAGCTGATTTAGTTGAAATGGATTCAGGTAATTTAAAAGGTATTTCTAAAATAAGTAAAGGGTATTATTATTTATTGACAATAATAGATGTTTTTTCTAAATATGCATTTGCTGTTCCTATTAAAGATAAAACAGCTAAAATTATAGTTGATGTTATTCACAAAGTTCTTATAGATAGACAACCAAGTTATTTACAGAGAGATAATGGTAAAGAATTCTATAACAAAGAATTTATAGAATTAATGAAAAAATTTAACGTTAATCATTGTTGTACTTTTTCAGAATTAAAAGCATCTGTTGTTGAATGTTTTAACAGAACACTGAAAGAAAAGATGCTTAAGAAATATTCTTTACAAGGCTATTATAAATGGATAAATTTAGTTAAAGATCTAATTGATGAATAAAATAACGCAAAATATTCTACAATAAAAATGAAGCCAATAGAAGTAAGTGAAATAAATTTAAAAATAGGTAACATTGTGTCTAATGAGCAAGTTAAATTTAAAAAAGGTGATAAAGTTAGAATTAGTAAACTTAAAGGTATTTTTGATAAAGGTTATACAGCTAATTGGACAACAAAAGTATTTGAAATTGAAGATGTTAATCATTCTAATCCAATTACATATAAATTAAAATATATAAAAGGAAATTTTTGTGAACAAGAACTACAGAAAACGAAATATCCAGATGTATACTTAGTTGAAAAAGTTTTCAGAAAGAAAGATAATAAAGATTATGTTGCATGGTTAGGATTTGTTTATTCGCATAACAGTTGGGTAAATAAAGATAAAGTTATTCTATAGTAGTTCAGTTTGATTAAGACTAATTATATCATGAACGAATTGTTCTTGTGTATAGTTATTCGAAATATTGAAACAGTTCATAAGACAGTCAATCCTTAAATTTTCTTTCATTCTTGATTCAGATTTATTGAATTAGAATTATAATTCAATCTTAACATTACTTCACAATGTGAATGTGTATCTTCGATTATATATAGTTGTTTCTGTAATTGTTTTCGTTTTGTTCTAATGACAAAATAATCATATTCACATTCATCATCAAATAATTTTTTAATGAATACATTTTGGTCTTATGTTTTCATTAATTGTTTTGGGAACTACATGTGGCTATAAATTATTTATTTCTTCATTTCTTTTACCTATTATTTCCGAAGCAATATTAAGTGTTTCTCTCAAATTCTGAATATGATCATCATTCATTTTAATTCTATCATCTGTTAATTCAATTATTTCTGTGTTCAATTTTTCAAACCTTGTAGTTGTTGTATACAATTATCTTTGTGTTTTAATTGATATTTATAATCATCAATCATGTCTTTTCTAATCTTATATTCACCATGTTTTCTAATTGATGGTAAAACTTCATGAGTAACCCATCTTTTATATTGTTTTGCTTTTTCTTTCTTGGATGATAAGATTAGTGAATATAGTCGTGCTTCATTAATAAATATCGTTCTTTTTTCATTATAAGTTAGACCCTTATGACATACGGGTCTAACAATTTTTTCAAATTTTGTTTATCTTCTGAATCTACATTTACTCTGATAGTTTGATCAGTATTTTCATATTCAAGAATTTCCGCAACTTCTTTTACTTTATACCATGGATTATTTTCTTCGCCAATGATCATAAAAACAAGTTTTTTTGTAAGTAAGCTTGTTGTTAAACAGATCTACAATTGATTCCATTTAAGAAAAATATTTATTATCAGACATTTATTTGTTTCAAGTTTTATTTACTCATCTTCACTCTTTTTAAAATATTTTTATGTATTGCGTTGATGACATCATAAATATTAAAATTTTCTCCATCAGGATTAAATCGAATAAATTTACACTTTAATTGCTCTTCTATGGATTCGTGTCTTTCAGTTTCTTCTATTATACTTCGATTATTATGACCATTTTCGTCCAATTGAACTGCAATACTATATTCTGAGATTTATAAATCAATTCTGTATAATCCAATAGGGATTGTGTTTCAAATTTTTCATTCTTGATACAATTAATGATAATGCTAATAAATCCTTGTTGTTTCGTTCATGAAACTAAATTTAGTTTCAAATCAAACTTCTTCACAAGTTTTTCTATTTGACTTTTTGAAGTAAATGTCCTATGTTTTTTAACTAATGAAGTTACACCTTTTTTATTAATGAACAATGTACAATTTTGTTTGTGTTTGTTAGTATCCGAAATTTTTTTTTAATTTACCGAATGTTTTCTTATCATCTTCATTAATATTCTTAAAAGCTTTATGTGTTTGACTATATTCCAAAAGTATAGCAACATCTTTGGCTTTAAACCATGGATTATTTTCTACATCAATAATGAGAAAAACTTGTTTATTGTAGTATGTAAGCTTGTTGTTAGACAGATCTACAATCGACACCAATTAAGAGAAATATTTTTTATTACTTTTGCAAAAAATAAACATTATGTGAAATTTGTAGTGTGTATTTAAGGTTAAATTAAGTTAAAAAATTTAACTTTTTTATAAATCTAATAAAAATTATTTCTTATAAATAGAGAACCAAAATGGAAAGCAATCTAAAGAAAAAGATACTTCTGAAATAATTGAGGTATGTGAAAAAGATATTGATTTGTCAAAGTGATGAAAATAATAATCAATTTGTCAAAACAAGCTGCATATTTTTCGTAAAGAATGCATTGATGAATGGTTAAAGGAAAAAGAAAATTGTCCACTTTGTAGAACTATTATTAAAAATAAAGTACGAACATTAAAAGATCACTCTTTACCAATAACTACAAGCTCTTTTGATCCATTATTTGATAGAAATCGACCATTCAGAAATCAGGACTATGAATCCTATGATGATTATGATAATGATAATTGGTGATGTTTAGTTTTAAAATAATTTATATGAATAATTTAAAATATAAGAAAATTCCTTTTTTACAATTCTACTAAATTTTCTTCTATATGAGTGGAGCACATTCAAATTCAACAAAGTTGTTCCCTAAAAACTAAATTTTGTAAATATTGTAATGCAGAGAAATCAATTGACAATTTCACTTTACAAAAGTATACTAGAGATGGTTATAGAACTATATGTAGGCCATGTTTAAATAAATATCATGTAGAAAATCACAATAAAATTCGAATTCCTTGTGTATGTGGAAAAAGTGTTGCTAAATATTCTTTTAAAGAACATTTAAGACGAAATCCATGTGAAGAACATACAAAAATGGGAAATGAAGGGAAATCGAAATCTACGATGAATAATGAAGAAGTTATAAGTGAAGAAAAAAGGAAATGTGAAATATGTCAAGGAATTAAAGATTTAAATTTTTTATATAAATCCATCACATAACCATAATAATAAATGTAAGAAATGTGCTTTAGAATATATTAAGAATAAATAAGCTTTAACTTTAAATAATAATCTTTTATGATAAATATTTAACCATCTATTAAATAATTATCATTTTATTTAATGAAAATTATTTTTACAAATATAATGAATTTTTTTGTATTAAATAGAAGAGCACAGTATTTGATTCTTAAATTAAATAATAAACTACTTGTTTAATAACTGATTGATTGTTAAACTAATTAATAAACAAATTGTTTAAACATTAATTGATTGTTAAACTACATAATAAGCTAATTCTCTTTTTGATTAATTATGTATTAAATAATAAAATCTTATCTATCTATTAAATAATTTTCATGTATTAATAAAAATAATTTTTACAAACCTATTAAGTTTTTTTGTAATTAATAGAAGAGCAAAATGGAAAGTAACATTGCTGCTCAACAAGAACAACTTGCTAATCAACTACAACAATTTCCTGTTGTAAGACTTTGTGAATTTTGTAGAATAAATAATTTACGAGGATATCCAATTTTACATAAAGTTAATTTAATTGGATTTATTATTGGTAATCATTCAATTATTATTAGTAGCCATCCCAATATTGTTAGAAGTTATAGATCTGTTGTATGTGAAAATAATACAAATATTGTTAAAAATAATCTGTCTAAAATAATTGAAAATCATAAAAATTATTAGCTAAGTAAGTAAAAGTATAAAAATATCGTTAATATTTATATACTTCAACACAGTTCTAAGACTGCGACTTTATTAAAAATAATAAAGCTGAACCTAGTGAAAATCTTCGGAAAAACTTACCATTTTATGATATTTATGATGTTTTTCTCACTAAAGAAGATAAACCATTAGAAGGAATATTTCCATTTTCTAAAAATGTATATTTAAAACCAAAAGATAGAAAAACAATTAAAGATTACTTTATTGAAAAGGCATTTGGGTACAGATTACAAACTAAAAATTTAGAAAATAGTATAGATCTACTTGATCCTAATCACTTCTTAAATGCTGTAAAAACAGAAATTTTTAGAATTGTTGAAGACTATTCGAAAGTACATCATGGTGTAAAGATAAATTTTAATTTATATTGTGAATATAATCTACAAATAGATGAAACAAATGAAAAAGTTCAAGAATTTGGACAACAAACACCAAACTACACAATTTCAACAGAAAAAGATTTATAATAAAAAATTCAAATATGGTAAAAGACACATTTTAGAAAAAACATCTAATTTTCAAGCACAGGGATCTGGATGGTCATTAAATAGAATAATAAGTTTATAATTAGCAATTAACAAATTTGGTCCACTAATAGGATCATCTTACATTGATTTACCAGATAATATTGAAAATAGAAAAGCATGTATTAATATGAAAAAAATGATCAAATATGTTTTCTGTGGTCTATAAAATCAGCTTTAATTCCTGCAGATGATCATTCTGACAGAATAACAAAATATAATAATGTTGGTCTTGATCTTGATAAAAAAACTTGAAAATATTGAAGTTCCTGTGCTAGTTTATCATATTCCAAACCTAGAAAAAATAATTAATGTATCTATTAATGTTTGTTCATTTGATGATGAAGATGGAAATTATCAAGTGTATCCATTAAAAATAACAAAATCTAGAAATGAAAAACAAGTAAATCTACTTTATTTTAAGGAAGATAATAATTCACATTGTTGTTATATAAAAAATTCATCTAGACTTGTATCAAGTCAAATTACCAAACATGAAACAGTAATATATATTTGTGATTTATGTTTACTACATTTTAATAGTAAAGAAAAGTTAGATGAACATACAAAAAATTGAAACTTCCTGGCAGATTAAAACTGTCTGCCCGAATGAGACTCGAACTCGGGACCTTTGCCTTTCGCGGGCAAGTGCTCTACCATCTGAGCTACTGAAGCACGACTCATGCCCGGTACTCACAGCTTTACTTCTGCCTGTATCTCGTCTCCTACCTTCCAAACTTTACAGAAGCTCTCCTGCGAACCTAGCAGAACAGTTTTAATCTGCCAGGAAGTTTCATATCAGCGCACACTCCGCTGCAGAGTGAAAATCTCGTTCTGGCAACATCCCCCAGGCTGTGGCTAAGCCATGTCTCCGCTATATCCTTTCTTTCAGGAGTGCTAGTTCTGCTAGGTTCGCAGGAGAGCTTCTGTAAAGTTTGGAAGGTAGGAGACGAAATACTGGCAGAAGTAAAACTGTGAGTACCGGGCGTGAATCGTGCTTCGGTAGCTCAGATAGTAGAGCACTTGCCCGTGAAAGGCAAAGGTCCCGAGTTCGAGTCTCGGTCGGGCACACAGTATTAATCTGCCAGGAAGTTTCATATCAGCGCACACTCCGCTGCAGAGTGAAAATCTCATTCTGGATACAAAAAATTGTTTAACTAATAAACCATTAACAGTTGAAATGGCAGGTGAAGGAGAATCTGTAAATTTCAAAAATTATCAATTTACACAAAAATTTCCATTTGTAATTGATGCTGATTTTAAAAGTTTACTTTTAAAAAAGGATAATTGTGAACCAACTCCAGAAACACCAAATACAATGAAATATCAAAAACCGGAACCAAGTGGATTTTGTTATTATATTAAATATATATACGGAAATTATAAATATCCTGTTGTTTATAGAAGACCAAATTGTCATTAAAAATTAATACAATGTGTAAGACAAGAAGTTGAAGAAATTGGAAGAATTTATTCTTAAATTGAAGAAATGAAACCACTTACACTTGATGAATACACAATGTTTCATAAATCTACAGTTTGTACACTATGTAAATGTCCTTATACAAAAAAGAATAAAAAAGTATGGCATCATGATCATTTAACAGGAAAAAATATTGCTCCATTATGTAAGATGTGTAATTTATCACTATGACAACCTGATTTTGTACCTATTTATTTACATAATTTATCAGGTTATGATTCACATCTTTTCCTAAAGGAACTTGGTTATGATAATAAAGAAATAGAATTAATACTGAATAATTAAAATAAATGTATTACTTTTAGTAAACATAAAAAACTTTAAAAATGAGGTTTGTTCATACATTTAGTTTTATGGTTTCTTCATGTGATAAACTTTCATCAAATTTAAAGAATAATCAGTTAAAAATATTAAAAAGTATGTTTCTCCAGAATTATTTAACTTAGTAATTAGGAAAGATTTTTATTCATATTATTACATGGATTCTTGGAAAAAAATTTGAAGAAACACATTTACCAACAAAAGATAAATTTTATAGCGAATTAAATGATTCTGACATAAGTGATGGAGATTATGAATATGTAAAATTAGATAGGGAAAAATTCAATATTACAAATCTTGGCGAATATTATGATTTTTATCTTAAAACTGATGTATTGTTGTTAAGTGATGTTTTTGAAAATGTTAGAAAAACGTGTATAAATATATATAATTTAGATCCATCTTGGTATTTTACAGCACCAGGTTTATCTTGGGATGCAATGTTAAAATTACAAATCAAAAACTTGAATAATTATATGACTACCATATGCTTCTAATAGTTGAAAAAGAAATAAGAGGTTGAATTTCACAGTGTTGTAAAAGATATGTAAAAGCAAATAATAAATATTTAAAAGATTATAATAATAAAGAAATATCATATTATACAATGTATCTAGATGCAAATAATTTATATAGTTATGTTATGAACCATTATTTACTATATGGCGGATTTCAATGGGATGAACCGAATAATTTTAATTCTACAAAAATAAGTGAAATGTCAAACAATAGTCAAGATGAACATGTATTTGAAGTAGATCTAGAATATCCAAAAGAATTACAAGATTTACATAAAGATTTACTGCTAGCTCCTGAATATAACCGTGATCGAGGTACAAATGAAAGTAAATTAATATCTACTTTAGATGAAAAACATAATTATGTAGTACATTATAGAAATCTTAAACAATATTTATCTTTAGGAATGGAACTTACAAAAATTCATAAAGTTTAAAAATTTAAACAATCTAATTGGTTAAAGAAGTATATAGATCCAAACACACTGTTAAGAACAATAGCCACAAATTATTTTGATAAAGTTTTCTCTAAATTAATGAGTAATTCTGTATTTGGTAAAACTCTGGAAAATATAAGAAATAGACAAGATAATAAATTAGTTTCAGATAGTAAAGTATGTGATAAACTTGCAGCTAAGCGAAACTTTAAACATAGAACTATATTTACTGAAAATCTAGCTGCTATTCATATAAATAAAACTAAAATAATATTTAATAAACCTATTTATGTCGGATTAAGTATACTTGATTTATCTAAAGAATTAATGTATGATTTTCACTACAAAGTTATGAAACCTAAATATGGAGAAAACATTGCATTATGTTATCAAGATACAAATAGTTATAGTTACCATATTAAAACTGAAGGTTTCTATGAAGATATGAAATCAATGATTGATTATTTTGATAGAAGTGATTATCCAACAGATAATATATATAATATTCCACTAGTAAACAAGGAAGTTGTTGATGAATGTAATGGAAAAGTAATGGAAGAATTTTGCGGTTTAACAGCAAAGATATACACTTATACAGTTGGTGACAAAATAGAAAAGAAATATAAAGGAATTAAAAAAGTGTGGTTAAAGTCAAAATAAGTTTAGCAGATTATAACGATTGTTTGTTTAACAACATAGAACAAAATAGAAAATTTAATTTAATTAAAAGTGAAAAACAAGAAATATATACAATTCAAGTAAACAAAAAGCACTAAGTCCTCATGATAATAAAAGATATGTTTTAGAAAATAGAATAGATACATTACCATATGGTCATTACTCATTATTGAAAATCTAATAAATAATTATTATGTACAAATCTAATAAAAAATATTCTATATAATGGAGATTGTAATCAATAAATTCAATGGTGTTAGTGTCTCAAAAGAGATTAGAAAAATAACTGAACTAGAGATTAATGTTTTATGTAATGTTACTGACTTTGAATATTTAAATTCTAGATATGGAGAAAAATATGTATGGAACTTAATAATGATTTTAAAGTTATTTTACCAGATAGATATTACACATTAATTGATAATTAAAAAAGGACAAATGAAACTGAAATATAAAGGAATTAAGAAACTTAAAAATAGAAATAATGGATTTCATGATATAGAATTCATGATGTGAAATTTTTAAAAAATTATGTTTTCTCATTAATTTTATTTTATTTAAATGAACAACACTAAGCGACAGCTAAAGCAGTCTTTATGCTGTGCCAAGCCACAGTGTAGTGAATGTCTAATTTAAAAAAGTATTGAAGAATTTTATAAAGATAAATATCGAACTGGTTGACATTCTTATGTATGTAAAGAATGCTGGAATGAACGTCAGAAAATTAAAGTTACTTGTAAATGTGGCAGAATTGTAAATAAATCTTCCTTCAAAAAACATTTACAAACAGTTCATAATAATCTTATGGCTGCTAAACCAGAAAGTAAATAAATATATATACTTATTCTTTAATATAATTTTTAAAAACACAATTTTTACAGAAGTCAATAATAGAACATTTTTTGGGGTTAAGAACATGATACATAAAATTCTTTTTTAAAAATTTGTTTCAAATATAATTTTAAAAAACACGTTTTTCACAAAAGTCGAAAATGGACATTTTGGGTCTAAGAAAATGTTATAAAAATGTTTTTTTTTAAATAATAGTTAATTAGCAAATTTATTTATTTACATTACATTCACCTGTGGGAAATGTATACAAGATAAATGATTTTTTTATTACAGTTATTATTATATTATTATATTATTATTATGTAAAAGGGATAGTAGTTAGATTTTGTAGGTTCTGGATCATTAGATCAATCTTATGGAAAACAAAAAATTGCGAGTGTTAACAAGTAATTTTTTATTTTTTATAAGATTGGTCTAGGGATCCAGAACCTACAAAATCTAGCTACTCGATTACTCCAGCAATAAATAAGCAGAAACGTTTAATAGGAGGTTTAAGACATTAACTAGCAGACGATTTTAATATGTGCTGCATACTGAACTAAGTGTATTTACTAGGTAAAAACTTAAACTTGTGAGTACACAAAACTAGCACATCTCACCTGGCGCAGAGCTGAAGAAATGTGAAGAAATGTGTATGTTACGTAAGTGAGTTTGGGCATCCTGGCATCCAGTAAAATTACTAACATGGAGCCAACACGACAAAAGCACTTTCGTTATTTCTTTATATTATGGTCTGTGAAGATCAGAATTGAAATATGGATGCCAGCTGGGGTGGCCGAGCGGTTTTAGGTGCTACAGTCTGGAACCACGCGACCGCTATGGTGGCAGCTTCGAATCCTCCCTTGGGCATGGATGTGTGTGATGTCCTTACATTAGTTATGTTTAAGTAGTTCTAAGTTCTAAGGGACTGATGACCTTAGAAGTTAAGTCCCATAGTGCTCAGAGCCATTTGGACCATTTGAAATATGAATCAGCCAAAGAAACTCAATTCAACTCCCAAATATTCTGGGAATTATTGACTTTGGAACATTCCGAGCATCTTGAATTCGCTAAAGCTAGGTCAGTTTTTGATGGGCCAAGTGCCGCTGTGGTAAAATTCTCTTCTTCATGGTGGACAGCCCAGGTTCGATTTTCAGCCGATGCACATTTTTATATATGGGTGCAGGCTTTACGAGCATTTCCGTGATGCATAGAATACATGGAGATGAAAAACAGAAATTAATATGTTCGAGATCGGAACAGCTTGTTGGGGTGTTCTTTCGGTCATTATTTTTTCGAATTTTTTTGCTATCAGTTCTAATACAAATGTCACATAAATATAAAATACGTCATATTTACGCTCATTAACACATGTTTAATTATCAATTACATGAAAAGCGCCTTATTTCTAATTATATATTGCACTAACAATTCAAGTTTTCATTGCAAAAATACAGGGTGTTTAAAGTTCCTGTTTCAAAACCCTGTAGACATAGAACACTACTCAGAATGATATCATATTTGTACAGCATATTATAGGCACTGGGGGAAACGTCATGAAACAAAAAATTTAACGAAAATTTTACCAGTTGTTAGTGGTGTAAGCTTCTTCAGGTAAATGGTGTCGGCTACAAATAACTGAATCTCGATACGATGGTTGTGGTTTGAGTTGCACATCCGTAATGTTCATTGTGCATGACTGCACACGTTCGGCAATCAACAGTTGTGGCACTGTTAGGTAAGCCCATCCATAAGCAAGGCCATACCACATCGAATGGGAGCAATCGGTTACTGATTGCCCTGAGGCCAAAAACCGCACAAAAAGCAAAAGGACATCGGTTTGTAATTGTCTTGAGACTGATACAAGACCTGTTCAGTATGCTGTCCACCGTTATCTGCCGCAAATTGAAACACAGAAACAGTATATTCCACAACAGCATGGATTGTCTCACGATTCACGTTCATAATGGGTTGCACAGTGTCTCTCTTCAGTTCAACTAAGTTTGTAATCGGAGCACTGAGCACATCTTCCAGAGGTCACTCAGAGTAAGATCAGGTGATCTGGACGACCAGGCAGTAGGGAAATGACGACTAATAATCCTAGTATTGCCGAAATGCCTTTGCAGCAGCCTCTTCACTCGCTGTTTCATGTGTGGAAGAGCACCACCTTGCATAAAAATGATCCTTCCACGCCTCCAATTTGTAATTTATCAGTAATGGTACAGGTAACAGGACCTAGAGGACCCATCTACTCGAAAAACTACGGCCCTATGAGAAACGACGCCGTCACCAGCACTACAGTCACTTTTTCAGAATGAAGCCTGTCCGCAGTGTGTTCCATGACCATTCGTTGTCCACTTCCATTCGAGCGAGAAATTCCAGAGCGGAAGTTTGTCTTGTTGGCAGGTCAGCAGGAAGCAGCTACTGAACATGAAGGATTTTGTGTGGATAGCAGCACAGGATGTTTCGTGGGATTTCATGCACCGTATTCGCAGACATTTCCAACATACGATCAATCCATGTGCAGTGCTTGTTTGCACACCACACCTCGACCTCTCCTGCATTGCTGTGGCCACACCTTCGACAGACGTCGGATCAACTGCTTCCCTCCCTATGCCACACTGCTGCTGAAAACATCCTGTAATTTCAAATTTTGTTAACATTTTTTCCGCACCCTTAGCAGGCATCGGGACAACGTCTTTATTCGTACCCTTGACTGTCCAGAGTTTATGGGGGGCTACTGACGCAGTCACTGTTCTTATAAAAGCGCATTACCAGCAGCACGTGATCCTTCGTGGAGACACTAATGTTGGGCGTCTCGGACGCAAACTCTTAACAGCCGTGTGCCGCGCGTCTGTTGGATTGCATATTCTGACGTCACAGCGCGAGCTATTGCGAAATTTTTTTCGTCCATGAAGTTTCTCACCGCATCAATAATATGCTGGTCAAATGGGACGTCATTCATAACAATGGTTCTGTTTCTACAGCGTTTTCAAACTGTAACTTTCATTATGGGCATATTGTAAATACTTAAATACCGACTTGTTATAAAATCTGCTAATTAAAAAATTATTTAATAATTTCTTTCGTCTTTGTGTTTCATGCTTCAATTGTTTAATAATTGGTATCAGCTGGAAATCGAACTTCAGCCACCAGCCACCGACATAGCAGTCGAGAGCATTCTACAACAGATCCCCCACCGAAAAGACGATCTAGGTTTAACTAATTAAAGATACTCCAGGAACTACAGTCTGTTTCCTCGAGACGTTTTTAGAGTTTCATCGAAAACTTATGGTGATTGCTATTTGAGTTCCGAACTTTACGTACCATAAATATAAAAAAAATTACAGATACCGAATTGTCGCATGACCTTCTTGTAAATGAAAAGGTGTCGTTGCTTCAGTCTCACTAAGGATAACTAATACGCACACGAAAAGTGTTAAAATCTTCATCAATAAACACTTCCAGGCTAAGTTTCCGTGACCGATCTGTAGAACTTCTTCTCCCTGACGTTTCGTTCTCAACTATGGAGAACATCTTCTGAGGTGAGTCAACGACTGGCTGCTAGAAGCTGGGACTGCCGCTTATATGGATATCGTAGAGGGCGCCACCTCACGTCATGTGGCGTCGATGTGCAGCTATCTCTGGCTATCGTCTGTTCTCTCGATTGCAGGCAATCGATTGTCACTTGATTGATGCAACGTCGACCGCCATATCTTATTCAATTTTAATCCTTCTTCTTTACGATTAAAATTCTATTGATGTTTGTGGATTTCAATTGCCTCTCTATACATACGTGTATAATAATGCGACGTCCTCGCTAGCACGCTTGTTTCACCTAATTTTATTTCGTGATCTCCATCCTTAAAAACATGTTCTGCTACTGCCGATTTGTCGATATGTCCCAAGCAACAGTTTCTTTTGTGCTCCGTCAACTGTGTATTGATGCTTCTTTTTGTAGTTCCTATGTAAACCCTGCCACAACTGCACGGAATTTTATATACCCCTGGGGTGGCTAGGGGGTGACGAGCATCTTTTGTTGATCTTAGGCATTCACTAATTTTCTTAGTAAGTCTGAAAATGGTCTCTACCTGAAACTTGGTGCGGTGGCGCCCTCTATGATATCCATATAAGCGGCGGCCCAGCTCCTAGCAGCCAGTTGTTGACTCACCTTGGAAGATGTTCTCCGTAGTTGAGAACGAAACATCAGGGAGAAGAAGTTCTACAGATCGACCACGGCAACTAAGCCCGGAAGTGTTTATTGATGAAGACGCCGACCGTGAAAGCCTACATGGAATGTTAAAATCTTGTTTGTGTATACACATGGATCCTCTAGAGAAAAACTGAAATGCTTCTGAAGATCTGCATCTTAATTCCTTAATACAATTGTTATAAACTGACAGTGATCATGAAATTACATTAATTTTAAGAATCCCAAGCGAAGTATTTCAAAGTTTGAGTTGGGACGTGCTGGTTCGTGGCTCTGTAAAACGCGCAGTCTCGGCGAATCAAAAAGCATTGTTAGCAACTTTGTGATGGGATAGACAGGGTGAGTCACTAACTGTTGCCACCTATAAAAACTCCGAAAGTACGACAGTAGCTGAAACGTTTGGGGGACAAAAGTTGCATGGGACAATAGGGGCCATAATATGGCATTGGTTTTTTGTTTCTAGATGGGGTCGCTTGAGAGATATGAAGGTCAACTTTGTTTTTTTAAATGTGATGCATTAGTTTAATATTTATTTTCTGATAGCGGCTATCGAGACGAATCCAATGATGTGTAACAGTAAGGTCTTTGAAGTTCAACGAAGGTCACAAAAGTGGCATGAACGTCCATTTACAGAAGGTGATACCATTGGAATCAATGCAGTGCTGCAATCTTCTTATCGTGGACTGAGTGGTATTCCTTATTACATCGGCACTTATCGAAGCACATCATATGACAATTCCCTCTCGGATATCGTGCAAATAGCAAATATTCGCCGAATACGGCGTATCCATCTAACGTGCCATTGACATGCAAACACTGCCTAATGCTTGACAAGCTCCTGATAAAGCCCCTGCACTAGTGTGCCTGTTCTGCCTCTGCTGTAGGAACGTCTACCTGTCCACTCACGTGGCGAACAGGCGAGGCCAGACTGCTAGTCTCCACACTGCCCCCCCCCCCCCCCTCTCGAGCGATGCGAACGATTTAGCACTCACCATGCGCCCTGCTGAGAGGGCGGACTCACCACGTTGGATGTCTCGGCATCAGAGCCTGTGCCTGAAACAAAGGACATCTGAGGTGTCCCATGCAACGCACCGGATTTTCCGACACCGCTACATCCTGAGGCTGACAGTAACCAGAAGTGCATTGAGCTGTTAAGAAACTGTGACCCACTTCTCCTGCATCTGCACACAGTATGCACACACCCCACCCACGCTAGCAAGACTAACAAAATAAGTAAACTATAAAAGCAGACAAAAACTTAAATATACAATTTGCTACCCACCAGACGTGCCAGCAGAAAAGGACGTTGACGTTATAATGATGTGTGGGACTGGCTATTCGAAAGAAATGAATACTGTGCTAAGGACTGCCTGAACACACACTTTATTTAAGAAAACTGCGGAGGAACTTCACACTGTGTTCAACAGGTGCGTTTGACATACCTGAACAAATCTTCATTCCTTACCCGCATTAATTTGTTGGGATAATACAGTTTAAACTTAGATGTTTTCTCTTTGCTCAGTAGTTTGACGATAATGTAAAGAAGGTAAAAAGTGGGGTGAGTGGCCACAATGGATACAATTCCTCTGCACTCCGTTTGGTGCGTCCTTAAAGTGGTTGATGCAGTCGTGTCATACATGCTAAGCAACAATTTGCTTCATTTACTTTAAGATAATTTATACTACATACAGGACCACCAGTTAGAAAATGGATGGTGTTAGGCCTGTAGTGTTATTTGATGGATGTATGAACATAATTGTTGAGCTAGCTATTTCCCTAGGTATTTCGTGAACTTCTTTAGTCATTTACCTTAAATCACTCTTTGGCTGAAGTAGTTTTGGTCCATTTGTGGACTGCACCTCCATTTTCAAAATTTATTTCTGTAATGTGGACCAACTGGCGATGAACGCCTTAAATGGCGCCTACTGCCTATTGCGTTGACGACCCTTTGTGCACAATAGCTGCATAGCCTTATATATGCACCTAAGAGTCAGTGCGTTAGCTAGTCTGACGCGCTGAAGCTGTTATCTACCCCAGTAGAGCCCCCTGACAACACATGGATTAACACCTCCAATGCCTTAGCTGGTAGCTCCTCAGTGTACCGAAGAGTACATACTCATCTTCTGTGGTATCAGGATTCATGATAACGGCCATCATGCCAGATGGCCTTTGCCACCTATGGAGGCATCCCTAGATTTGAGTAGGTGGAATCAGGGTAGACATTTCGAACATGAAACGTATTTGATTGCACCAACATAATGGCCGTTCTCATTTGGCAGATTTCGATATTCCAACGCAGGTAGTTAAAATCCTACTGCTTTCCCTACCCTGGCTAACCTATGGGAAGAGGGACAAGCCATGCGATTTGGAGCGAAATAATTTACTCAGTACCAGGTGTGCATCAGAACAGATTGTGACAAGTTTGCGACGCGAAACCGATACCTATTAAGGCTTCCTCTGCTCCACAATCCCAAGGCCTTCGGACATGTGAACGGCTGAGTGACGTACCAGTGATTACTGCTCCACATAATACGTTGAATACCGTGCAAGGAGTTGTCTCTCAGGGACCTGATATTTAAGGCAGATGAGGAGCTACATGCCAGTCTCGAGCAGAGAGATGTACTTTTCGTCTGATACGAACAAAAAAAGGTCTCAAAACTAACAGTACGCATACAAGCGCTTTCATCATAACTTCTCAAGGAAATGATCTTCCATAAGAAGTTTGTCATAGAGTACAGGTGTGACGAGAAACTTTATGCCCCGCCGCTCAAGCAGTGTTTCCGATGTTTACGCTTTGGTCGCATGCTATAACACAGCACAGCAGACCTAAAATGCTTAAATGGTGGACGATAACTTTACGAAGGTCGTCCTTACGATATCGTTTTCAATCCACTCCCGTGGCTTCGCTACATTAGTCGCCCCACGATGATCTTTCTGACAGCGATCACTTCGCGGTGACCCTGTGACTTCCAGACAGGCTCAACCGCCAACCAGTCCCATGGCATAGTAGATACTGCAACAACTGTACAAATCGTCGGAGGGCATTGCAGGATCTCAAGCGAACTCCTTCGCCGGCCACCCTCCTCACTTTTAAGCGACTGCATACTAAGACTCACTAACTGAATGCGGTACAAAGAAATGCTGGGAACTCTCTCTCTTCTCTCTGCGAATGTTTGCCTGTTCATCCCAGGTGTGGGCCAAGCTCTGTTGTCTTCTGAACCACCAACGATCGACAACTATTCCCCATCTTTTACTTCAGGGTGGTCTTTGTACCGATGCATTAGTTCTTCATGAACACCTTGCGACCCATTTCACTACAATGTCAGCGCCCTCTACTTACCTGGCTACCTTTGTAAGGAAGAAATGACACGCTATACGTCCCCCAGTTTCACCTGTCACCAAACTGAATTATACAAGGTGATTCAGCTACCCCTACCACTGGGTTCTATTGCAGCCCGCGCCGGCCGCCGTGGTCTCGCGGTTCTAGGCGCGCAGTCCGGAATTGTGCGACTGCTACGGTTGCAGGTTCGAATCCTGCCTCGGGCATGGATGTGTGTGATGTCCTTAGGTTAGTTAGGTTTAAGTAGTTCTAAGTTCTAGGGGACTGATGACCACAGCTGTTAAGTCCCATAGTGCTCAGAGCCATTTGAACCATTTTTTATTGCAGCCCACAACACCTTCAAATGCCACACACAAGATTTGATATTCCCTCGCTCGTTATGCTCAAACTGTTAGTCCTACAGAAAAAAGAACAGGGTCATTTTGTATGAATTTAATGTAGTTGAATTTCCTCATTGCAGTCTCTTTTGACCTATGTAAGGCTTATGACGCCACTTGAAATAGTCACATTTTATTTCCCTCCATGACAGGGTTTTTCAAGGTTGCCCACTAATTTTTATTCATAAATTTTTATCCATTTAGTTGTTCCAGCTTAGAGTTGGTGCTGCACTCGTCTCTCAATGTGTCGACGAGAGATAATGCCACAGAGCTCTGTGGTGTCACTCTTACTCATCGTCATAAATGAGCTAGTGACTTCTGTCCAGCCCTTGACCACTCCTGGGCCGTTTTTCAAAGACTGCACTTGTTACAGCCTGCACTCAGTACCCTAGACTGAACGCCGGCTCCAAGACACCAACCGCAAGGGCCTCTGCTTGGACCCTTTCTTTCTTTCCAGGTCCCTCCTACAAAAACTCGGATCTTGCAGTTCTGCCATCGTATCACATGCAACTCTGCTTGGGTACCTAGAACTTCGACATTGTTCCACAGACCCGTTTTTTGGCATCCTTTTTGATAAAATGTTGACTTAGCTGCCCCATATTCGTCAACTAAGGACAAATTGCATGTGGAAGCTTATCGCTCTCTGTTACATTGCTCGCAATTACTGGGGTGTGCATCATGTCATTCTTCTCTTTACCGGTCTCTGGTCTCGTCCGGACAGGATTATGATTGTCAGGTGTATGGCTCGATGACACCTTCAACTCTGAAATTGTTAGACCCAGTCCATCATCACTCTCGATACCTACCTACTGGTGTATTCTGGACTGACAACTTCTCTCTTCAGTTCCGATGATACTACCTGTTGGTCTGTTGCTGTTTGGTCCCCTCCCTCGAACCAAAAAACCTCTTGGTTTCCTATACAGTAGGCATTAGACACAATTCCTGGTCATCCAGTGTATACCATTCTTTTTGCATATGAGAGCCATCAGCCCCTGCTATCTGCCCTAGAGTGGGATTACTGGTTGAACTGCACTTTACACCCATCGGCCAGGACCACCGCCTCTCCTCCTTTACTCCCCGTGTTTTCTCGGGCATCCCTATTTGATTGGTACCAAAGCCACGAATTAGGACCGTTCTATTTCAAGGTCCTAAAGTTCCAGTCCCCCCCCCCCCATGACATTTTGGCATGTGTTGCGCTCAGTTCAGGATTTTGAGTGCTAGCATCTTGTATGCAGTCCACTTCAAAACTGTGGACAAGATGGGATTTCTTTTTATATTTCCCGCCAGTCAGAAACAACATTCGTTGTCAGGAACATGTACTCTTTATGGCCGATTTTACAATCGTTAACAGTGCTGTTCATATTATTAAACGGAATTTCCTTGACCGCATTTTATTACGTAATGACTCAATGAGCCATATCTTGGCCATGTACTGATGTTACTCTTGTCACCCTTTGACCTGTGCTGTTCATGACCACCTTTCTGAACTTTCACGTGTGCCTGCTCGGTTGCATTTCTGTGAGTCCTGCATCCTGGCTATCTCAGGGGATGTACTGGCCGACCGTTTGGCTAGATAAGCAATTACCGGATTTCTGGGTTCAGTAAGACCTCTGCTCTGTCAGAGAGGTATCATCATCTCATGGGCTACTATAAACTCGCACTGTCAGAGAGACAACCGCTGCACAGCGATCTTCATTCTGTTCCTCCCAGAAGGTATCCATCATCCTATGTCGCCTTCACATCTGTCATAGCAGCCTAAGCCGTAGTTATATCTTGTGTAAAGATCCACCCCCACATTATGGCTTTGGAGCCTTATACACAGTAGCTCATATCCTGGTGGAATGCCGGCCTTATCTACCCCTCCATGCTAAGGATGGTCTTCCAAATTCTTTGCCTCTAATATTCACAGATGATTCATGGACGTTTGAACTGGTTCTCCACTTTCTCCCTGAAAGTGGTTTTCATTATCTGAGAGAACGTTTTTAGCTAATTTTGGGGCAAGGGCAGGGTGACTGCAGTTGGGGCGTGTCTTGCTTTATGCTGGGTCTGGGGTACCCTGACCCTACTTTGTTGACCACCTCACTCTTCCATCCTTCTACTTTCTTTTGTTTTTAGCTGTAGTTGGTCTCACTTTCTCCCCCACCTCACCTCCCATTTTAGGAGTAGCACTCTGTTGAATAGTTGGTGCTCTTTAACACATTGATTATGAAGGATCAAGGGTGGGACAGCTGTGGGTGGGACGACTACCGTTGCATGTACGTCCTAGGGACCCCCCACCTGGTGCCTCACCTATTTCTCTCATCTCGTTTTCGTCATTTGTGGTCATACCGTTGCCTGTTACGTTTTAAGCCTTCTCATTTCCACTGTTCTGAATCTCTGGGGTTTGACCTCCGTTACTAAATTTCTATTCCGCAGTGTGAGCCATTTGGGGAAGAGCACCTTACCAAGTGTCTCCGGCATGTGTCCTCCTAGTCTCTTCCATCTTTTCCTTCACGCTGTTGTCTGATGCTAGGGTACATAGCAAGCATGATAGCCAGCCTGTGTAGTGGGGTCGCTATCTACCCTTTTGGCTGAGTCCCCTGAAAACGCAGGAATCACACTTCTGGTGCCTGAGCTGTGACCTCCCCACATAAGCCTAGGAGTGGTTGTTGGTCATCCTGGAGCATTGGAACTCCCGGCAATGGCCACCGTGCCAGACAGCCCTTGTTGTGCCTGGGTGGCGCCCGTGGGGAGAGCCCCTGATCTGAGTGTGTGGTATCAGGGTGGATGTTATGCAAATGAAATGCATAAGGGTGCAGAACTCTGGTCATTCTTATACGGTCGTCTCTTTGAATGGAAATGATTCTTTTGGTGCTGCTTCTTCTGCCCCTTTGGTCTTCTCTTCCATGGATACCCCCTGGGAGGAGGGGTCAAGCTCATCGGCTAGGGGCGAAACCTTTCCCCCACTATCTGGTTTGCACCAGGACTCATGGGAGACTTTCACCAGTACCAAAACTTCATTTTTTGTGAAACACATTGAAGATAACTTTGGTGAAATGAACTCTCTGAGCAAGATGCGGTCGGATTTGTTGTTCATCAAAGCTTTCATCTGACCAGTCTGTGGCCCTTCATGCCTGTGACCATCTTGGCACAATTCCTGTGTCCATTACCCCCCCCCCCCCCAACCAGTCTTTGAATATGGTTGAAGTGTAATTTTGCACAGGGTCCTCATAATTCAAACTGATAAGGAACTTAGGGACAATAACGGATGGCAGAGTGTTCACTTCCTAGTGCCCAAAGGACAATCGTATTGACACTGGTGTCTTTATTCTGGCCTTTGAAGAGGATACCCTCCCTGAGAAGGTCAAGATTATGGTTTATCAATGTGATGAGAAGCTGTACATCCCACTACCTACGAGACGTTTTAAGTGCTTGCGTTTTGGACATTCTTCCCACTGTTCACAGACCCCTCTCTGTGGTGACTGTGGACATCCACTCCATGAGGGGAGTTCCTGTGTTCCCACTCCTGTGTGTGTTAATTGTCATGGCAATCATTCTCAACGTTCACTAGACTGCCCGGCTTATAGTAAGGAAAAGAAAATACAGGAGCAGAAGTCCCTTGATCATCTAACCTACACTGAAGCTCGTAAGACTTATGCACGTCTTCATCCTGTGTCAATGATGTCTAGCTATGCTTTAGTTACATCTTCACTCATTCCTCCCTTCCTTACCCAAGTCCCAAACCCCTCTCCTCTCCCCCTCCTCCGCAGTTCCCACACCCTCCCCTTTGGGTGTCGCTCTCCCTTCCCAGCCGGAGAAGTGTCCCACTTCTTCAGCATCTGCCAGTCAAGTGCGCCTCTCCCAGGACCCACCTTCCTGGCACCTTCCAGGCCAAAGGTCTGCTGCCACACGATGACCAAACGAACCACAGTCTGTGGGGCCCAGGTGGCCCACTCTCTTTCTGTTTAAGATCTTGCTGCAGCTGGCTCCTTTTTGCAGCACAGCCCTCCTCGATCTCAAACAGAAAAGAAGAAGAAACGTAAGTCCTGGGACAAGGAGCCTCTGGTGTCGCCAGTAGTCCCGTCCCCACCTTTGCAACCTGACTCTGACCTGGTGTTCACGGATGTCGCCCCCTCCTAGTTGGTGATGGATGGTGATCCAGCGGCCTGACTGGCTTTAGCCTGTTCACCCCCTGTTTGAATCATCGTTCTGACCCCTTTTTGTCTGGGGGTTAGAATAGGCCTGAGGTATTCCTGCCTGTAGTACGAGGCGCCTAAGAGGAGTTTCACACGTTTCGGCCCTTATGTGGTGGTCCCCTGTAGGGTTTGACTTCCATTCTTCAAAATTTTCCCGAAGTGCGAGCCAGTTGGGGAAGGGCGCCTTACAAGGTGCATCGTGTCCATTGTGCATTGAGATCTTTAGCCCACTTTCTCGTCGTCACATTGCAGTCCTGCCCATTCTCCATCTCTTGGGTCAGGACACCTTCCTGGGTACGTTTTCCACCATGCACTATTCAGTGTCGATTTCTGCGTCGAAGGTGACCATGGACTTCTTTGCACCTGATATCCAGCACAGTAGCCAGTCTGTTGTGGTGGGGCCGCCATGTACCCTATTGGTTGTAGCCCCCTGACCATACAGAGATCGCTCTGCTGATGCCTGCGCCATTAACTCCCCACATATGCCAAGGGGTAGAGGCCCATCAGCCTAGGGCATCGGGACTCTTGGCAATGGCCATCCTGCCAGTTGGCCTTATAGCTGCGGCTGGGTGGCTCCCGTGGGGAGAGCTCCTCGTCAGTGTGGGTGGCATCAGGGCGGATGATACACGATGAAGCATAGTCCTTCAAAGTACTCAGCCCAGTACCTTATATGTTCAAGAGCTCGTGGGGAATCTTCCATGACAATGAAGCCTCAGTTTTTTGTTGAGCATTTAGAGGACAAGTTTTGAGAGGGATTTTCCAAAATGCACTCTGGGACAGTCTTGATCAAAACCGCTTCCTCTGCCCAGTTATGGACGTTACTCGCTTATGACAAGCTGGGGAATGTTTCTGTAACCATCATGCCAAATAAAATCTTAAATATAGTCCACAGTATCATATTTCACAGGGACCTTCTTTTGGAGTCTGACGATAGGCTGTGCACCAATTTAGAGTGGCGAAGTGTACATTTTGTCTGGCATGTCCACCGGGGTCCGAGGGATAATCAGGTTGCTACTGGTGCCTTCGTCTTATCCTTCGAGGCTGATATATTGCCAGAGAAGGTCAAGGTGGTGTAAAGCCCTATATCACTTCTCCGATGCGGTGCATTAAGTGCCGGAAATTCGGCCATATGTCGTCCCACTGTACCTTCCAGCGCCACTTTTGGACGCCCGTTACATCCCAATACTCCATGTGCCCCATCTCCCATCTGTGTCAACTGCAGAGAGCATCATTCGCTTTGCTCGCCTGACTGCAGGAATCTCCAGAAAGAAAGGAAAATCATGGAGTACAAGACCCTGGACCGACTGACCTATACTGAGTCTAAGAGAAAATTTGAATGCCTGCATCCTGTGCATATGATATCGTCTTACGCCGTCGCTATTACAGTTCTGGCACCATCAGCTCCGCCAACTCAGGTAACCGCTCAGAGCTGGAAGACTACCCCTGCCCCCTTGATGGTGGGGGGCATTTCCCTCCCTGTTGCTCCTGCATCACCTACTTCAGGAGCAACACCCCCTTCAACCATCGGGGACGTCCGTCCCCACTACTAAGCCAGAGAAGCGTAGGTCTTCTTTGGCTTCTCTCGCTAGGAAGGGGTCCCTTGGCTCACTCCCTTCCCAGGTTTCTTCTAGTGGGAAAGACGACACCCATCAGTGGCTGAAGAGCCCAAAAGCAGCTGGTCGTAGGGCTCCACACTCATCCTCAGTGCCAGAGACTGAGCCAGTGAAGTCTTCCCAGCCAGGGAAACTCAAGGAGCAGCGAGAGAAATCCAAAAAGAAAACCCCTAAGACCAAGGAAATTGCCGTGGCACCCACACCACCGCTAGCTACAAGCTCTGCGGCTGAGGATGGGGTGGAGATTTTGGCGTCCACTGACGACCTAGATCTCACCAGACCCTCAGACACAATGGATATACACTGCTCAGGCAATAAATCGGTGGCAGCAGGTGACTCTGAGGCATAAACTGCCTCATTGAATGTTCCATGCCTTCTCAGTCTCACGGCGTCATCCTCCTGTGGAATTGCGGCGGTTTTTTCCACCGCCTGGCTGAGTTACGGCAACTGTTAAGCTTTACACCTGCTATCTGCATTACCCTCCAGGAAAGCTGGTTCCCAGCAATGCAGACCCCTGCCCTCCGTGGCTATAAGGGATATTACAGGAACCGAAGTGACTATAATCATGTGTCAGGTGGAGTTTGCGTTTATGTCCTAAACTCAGTCTGTAGTGAACATGTGCCCCTTCAAACCTCCCTTGAAGCTGTGGCTGTCAGAATAAGGTCGACGCTCTAAATAACTGTCTGCAATGTATATCTTCCTCCAGATGGTGCAGTACCCTTGAATGTATTAGCTGCACTGATTGATCAACTCCCTAAACCTTTCCTACTTCTGTTAGATTTTAATGCCCATAACCCCTTGTGGGGTGGTACCATGCTTACTGGCCGAGGCAGAGATGTCGAAACTTTACTGACGGAATTCGACCTCTGTCTCTTAAATACTGGGGCTGCCACACTTTTCAGTGTGGCTCATGGTAGTTACCTGGCCATTGCTTTATCAATTTCCAGCCCAGGACTTCTCCCATCTGTCCACTGGAGAGCACGTGACGACCAGTGTGATACTGACCACTTCCTCATCTTCCTGTCACCAGCATCAGGCACACCAACGCCTGCCCAGATGGGCTTTGAACAAGGCGGGCTGGGGAACTTTCACCTCTGCTGTCACCGCTGAGTCTCCCCCACATGGTAACATCGATGTGATGGTTGTGCAGGTGACTAGCACAATTGTTTCTGCAGCAGAAAACGCAATCCCTTGCTCTTTAGGGTGCCCGAGGCGTAAGGCAGTCCCTTGGTGGTCGCCATGAGTCTCTGAAGCAATTAAGGAGCTTCGATGAGCTCTACAGTGGCATAAGCATCAGCCTTCCCTTGAGCACCTCATAGCTTTTAAACGGCTCTGTGCGCATGTTCTCTACCTTATCAAACAACGGAAGAAGGACTCTTGGGAGAGATATATCTCCCTGATTGGGTGTCACACGTCACCTTCCCAAGTCTGGGCAAAGATCAACGTCTTTTTGGGTACTAGGCTCCAACAGCTGTCCCCGATGTTACCATAAATGGCTAGTAATGTACTGACGCAAATGCGATTGCCTAGCACTTTGCTGAGCACTTTGCTCGAGCCTCTGCATCGGAGAATTACCCCCCAGCCTTTCACACACTCAAACGGCAACTAGAAGGGAACGTCCTCTAATTCACTACACGCTGCAGTGAAGCCTATAACGCCCCATTTACAGAGTGGGAACTGCTCAGTGCCCTTGCACATTGCCCTGACACAGTTCATGGGCCTGATCGCATCCACAGCCAGATGATTAAACATCTCTCATCTGATTGCAAGCGACATCTTCTCATCATCTTCAACTGGCTCTGGTGCGATGGCGTCTTTCCAACGCAATGGCAGGAGAGCACCATCATTTCGGTGCTCAAACCCAGTAAAAGCCCGCTTGATGTGGATAGCTATCGACCCATCTACCTGACCAACGTTCTTTGTAATCTGCTGGAATGTATGGTATGTCAACAGTTGAGTTGGATCCTGGAGTCACGTGGCTTGCTGGCTCCATGTCACGGTGGGATCCGCCGGGGTCGCTCTACCACTGATAATCTTGTGTTCATCAAGTCTGCCATCCGAACAGCCTTTTCTTGGTGACTCCCATAGTTTCATCCATATCCAGGAGAATGGAGTCCCACAGGGCTCTGTATTGAGTGTCTCTCTATTTTTAGTGGCCAGTAACGGTCTAGCAGCCGCTGTCAGGCCCTCTGTCTCACCTTCTCCGTATGCATTTCCTACTGCTGCTCCAGTGCTGTTGTTGCTGAGTGGCACCTCCAGGTAGCCACAGTCATGGATTCCAGTTCTCAGCTGCAAAGTCGTGTGTCATGCGCTTCTGTCGGTGTCATACCGTTCATCTGGAACACACACTTTACCTTAATGACGATCCACCCACTATAGTGGAGACATATCATTTACAAGTACTGGTTTTCGATGCTCGATTAACTTAGCTCCCTCATCTTCGTCAGCTTAAGCAGAAGTGCTGGCAGCACCTCAATGCTCTCCGTTGCCTAAGCAACACCAATTTGGGTGCAGATCGCTGTACGCTGCTGCAGCTCTACAGAGCCCTTGTCCAATCCCAAATTGACTATGGGAGTGTGGTTTATGGTTCAGCAGCGCCTTCAGCATAGCATTTACTCGACACTGTGGACCACTGTGGAGTTCGATTAGCGACAGGAGCTTTTAGGACGATTTCGGTGACCAGCATACTCGTGGAGGCTGGTGTCCCTCCACTGCAGATCAGACGTGAGCAACTGCTCGCCAGTTACGCAGCACACATTCATAGTTCACCTGAGCACCCGAATAACCATCTCCTTTTCCCGCCCGCGGCAGTCAATCTCCCACATTGGTGGCCCAGATTGGGGCTAACAATTGCGGTTTGCGTGTAGTCCCTTCTCTCCGAACTGGAGTCCTTCCCTTTACCACCTGTACTTGCGGTCTGTTGACGCAAGCCTCCATGGTGTCGCCCCGGCTGCAGCTTCGTCTGGACCTTTTGCATGGCCCTATGGACTCCGTTAACCCTGCCGCTCTCCACTGACACTTCTCTCGATTCTTGACGTGTTCCGGGGCTCTGAAGCGGTTTAAACCGACGGCTCAATGACTGATGGTCCCATAGGCTTCGCATATGTTCATGGAGGACATATTTAGCAGCACTCCTTGCCAGTTGGCTGCAGTGTTTTCACTGCAGAGCTGGCGACCATTTCTCGTGCTCTTGAGTACATCCGCTCATGCCCTGGTGAGTCATCTCTCCCGTGTACTCACTCATTGAGCAGCCTACAAGCTATCGACCATTGCTACCCTTGCCACCCTCTGGTAGCGTCCATTCAGGGGTCCATCTATGCCCTGGAACACTCCCGCCGTTCCGTGGTGTTTGTGTGGACCCCAGGACACGTCGGAATCCCCGCAACGAACTTGCCGACAGGCTGGCCAAACAGGCGAAGCGGAAACCGCTTCTGGAGATAGGTATCTCCGAAGCTGACCTGTGTTCTGTCTTACACCGCAGGGTTTTCCAGCTTTGGGAGATGGAATGGCATAACAGCATGCACAACAAACTGCGTGTCATTAAGGAGACTATGAATTTGTGGAAGTCTTCCGTGCAAGCCTCTCGCGGGGTATCAGTTGTCCTCTGCTGGCTCTGCATTGGCCATATGTGGCTAACGCATAGTTACCTACTCCGTCGCGAGGACCCACCTCAGTGTTGCTGTGGCTCCCAAATGACAGTCGTCCACCTCTTGATGGACTGCCCACTTTTAGCCGCTCTGCAGCATACTTTTTACTTTCCCAGCACCCTGCCTTCGGTGTTGAGCGACAATGCCTCCACAGCAGCTTTAGTTTTACGTTTATCAATGAGAGTGGGTTTTACACTTCTATGTAGGTTTTAGCGCCTATCCTTTGTCCCTCTGTGTCCTCCATCCAAGTGCTTACAGGGTGGAGGTTTGATTGTGTAGCAGAGTGGCTGGCTTTCTCTTTTTATTCTCGTAGTTGGCCAGCCACCTGTAATCTGCTTTCATGTTTTGCTCTCTTCTGTTTCTAGCGTCTCTCTGTTGTTTTCTTGTCTTCTTTTGTTCCTTTTAGTGTTCTTTGCCTTCCCTTCGTTCATGTGATTTTTCCTTTCTTTCCATTTTGTGTTATATGTTTCGTCTGTTTTATTCTCACGCTTTTAGCATTGTTTTATTAGGAACAAGGGACCAATGACCTCGTAGTTTGGTCCCTTCTCCCGCCTTTAAACCAACCAACCATCATTCTGTGGTTATCCAATGGAGTCGCAATTGATATTACCATCACCTTCCGGAGTTGAAATCCCTCATTTCGTTTTACTCTGCAGCTTGTGTGGTTCTACATGAATATCATTTTACTGATGATCACTCACTGACCTTCCATGGGTTCTATGCTTTCTGTCGAAATCAGGCTGGCCTCCTGTGGGCCTCTGGTGGCGTTTGTACATTGGTCCATACGGACATTGCTAGCACGTGGATTCCTCTTCAAACCACATTGGAAGCAGTTGCTGTTAGGGTCGACCTGGACTCTGGGGTCACAGTTTGCTTATCTGCCTCCTGACAGGACTCTGCCTTAACTGCCCTTCTTCAGCAACTTCCTCCTCCCTTCCTCCTTCCCAGGGATTTTAATGCTCATCATCCCTTGTGGGGCAGTGCATTTCCATCTAGTTGATATCTTCTCATAGACCAGTTTCTTGCAGACCACGACTTGTGCCACCTTAATGATGGCTCTGCTACCCATTTCAGTGCCAGTCATGGTACCTTTTCTGCCATTGATCTTCTGCTTTCTTCTCTCTCCCTCCTCCCTTCATTACACTGGTCGCCACACCCGACGACCTTTGTGATAGTGACCAATTCCCGTTGATTCTCTAGCTCCCTTCCCGCTTCCCGATGGACAGGTTACCTCGTTGGTCTTTCCAACGCGCCAATTGGCCTCTATATACTGCACAGGTCGTTTTTTCTCCCTCTTTGTAGGGTTGTATTGATGACTAAGTCCCATAGTGCTCAGAGCCATTTTGTATTGATGACGTCCTATGTGACGTGTCTGATGAGATTGTTCGCGCTGCTAGGCTTGCTACCCCACACTCATCTGGACATTTTCGCCGCCAGCAAGTCCCGTGGTGAAGTAAGGCCGTTGCCATTGCCATCCATGATCGCCGTCGAGCTTTGCAACACCTTAAGAGGGATCCGTCCACTGCCAGTCTTATTACCTTTAAACGCCTTCGCGCCAAAGCCCGTTACTTAATCAAATGGAGCAAACTGGTGTGTTGGGAATGCTTTGTTTCTTCCCTCGGTTCTGCTGTCCCTATGTTACAGGTATGGGCTTCACTTCACTCTCTTCAAGGTTGACATTGGCAGTCTACTCTCCTCTGCCTTGCCCTCCCAGATGGCCTTTGCACAGACCCGTTGATTCTTGCAGAACATCTTGCGACCTATTTTGCAACAGCATCAGCATCAACCTCCTATCCGGCAGCTTTCCTTCACCAGAAAGAGCGGGCTGAAGCTTCTGCCTTATGTTTTATCCCTTGTCAGTCAGAATCTTACAATGAACCTTTTACTGAATGGGAACTTCTTTCCACACTTTCTTCTTCTCATGATACGGCCTCTGGCCCAGACTCCATAACCTCCATAACCGATTGCTTCAACGTCTCAGTACTCCACACCGACGAATCTTCCCCGAGTGCTTAACCGTATGTGGCTCTTGGCTGACTTCACTTCTCAATGGACGGATAGCATCGTGGTTCCCATCCTTAATACTGGTAAGAAAGCCCTGTTTGTCGAAAGCTATCGGCTAATTAGTCTGACAAACGTTGTTTGCAAGTTACTTGAGTGGATGGTGGCCTGACTGCTCAATTGGGTCCTCGAATCTCAGGATCTATTGTCCCCTTACCAGTGTGGCTGCTGAGAGGGATGGTCTCTGATCGATGATTTAGTTCGGTTGGAATCCGCAGTTTGGCAGGCTTTTTCTCAGACCCACCATTTGGTTGCAGTATTTTTCGACCTTCACAAGGCCTATGACATGGCTTGGCGCCATCTTATCTTACTTACACTTCATGGGTGGGGTCTTCGGGGTCCACTCCCGATTTTTATCCGCCAGTTCCTGTTCCATCGGTCGTTCAGGGTTCAAGTTGCTACTGGTTTTAGTTCTCCATGGACCCAGGAGAATGGCATCCCACAAGGTTCCATATTGAGTCTACTTCTT
Organism: Schistocerca piceifrons; assembly: GCF_021461385.2. NCBI lineage: Eukaryota > Metazoa > Arthropoda > Insecta > Orthoptera > Acrididae > Schistocerca > Schistocerca piceifrons. Next base: position 766,040,887 of record NC_060149.1, on the reverse strand, counting down.
TTCCTCATTGCTATAGATGGACTTGTGGCCTCCATCGGTCCTTTGGACACCCCTACACTGTATGTGGATGATTTCTGCATTTGGACTATGGTTCAAATGGCTCTGAGCACTATGGAACTTAACTTCTAAGGTCATCAGTCCCCTAGAACTTAGAACTACTTAAACCTAACTTACCTAAGGACATCACACACATCCATGCCCAAGGCAGGATTCGAACCTGCGACCGTAGCGGTTGCGCGGTTCCAGACTGTAGCGCCTAGAACCACTCGGCCACACCGGCCGGCGCATTTGGGTTAGTTCCTCTTCGATGGTCTCTGCAGAGCGGCAGCTCCAGGGTGCTATATGGCATGCCTCTGTATGGACCCTCTCACACGGGTTTATTCTCTCCTTTAATATCGCAGGTGGTCCACTTCTGTTGCTATAGTACGGTCAACCCCAATCTGGAGATCTACCTCGATGCACAACAATTACCTGTGGTCCCACAGTTTCGTTTCCTGGGTCTTCTTTTCGACAACAAGCTCACTTGGCTGCCTCATACCCGACTTCTGAAGATAGGATGTTTCCGTAAACTCCGTGTTCTTTGCTTCCTTGCCCATACCCCTTGCGGTGTGGATAGTTCCACTCTTCTCCACCTTTATCGGGCTTTAGTGCTGTCTCACTTGGACTATGGTTGTCCAGTTTATGGTTCAGCTGTTCCTTCCACACTGCACCTCCTGGATCCGGTCCACCATCGTGGTCTCCATTTGGCCACCGGTGCCTTCCCTACTAGCCCCGTTGATAGTCTCCTGGTTGAAGCTGGGATCCCAGCTTCTGGTTTCTTATGCAGTCGCTGTCCATTCCTCTCCCACTCATCCTTCCTATTCTATCTTGTTCCCAGACCAAGGACGTCGACCACCTGATTCCTGCCCTCAGGCAGGTTTACCAGTTGGGCCCTGCCTTGCGTCTGTTCGCCGTGATTTGCAGCTTCCTTCTTTGTCCTGTCTCCCATGTTCCCTCCCCAACACCCCCCTCCCCTTCGTTAGTTCCTCAGCCCCAGAATCAGATGGATCTCCACCGAGGTCCAAAAGATTCTGTTCACCTGATGGTGTTCCGTTGTTTTTCCGCCGAATTTTGTGGGAGTTTTGGGATGCTGTTGTTTTTTACATCAATGGCTCTAAATCTGTTGATCGTGTGGGAAATGCCTTAACGTCCTCTGTTGGCATGGAAAATCATCTCCTGCCAACTGCATGTGGGGTATTTACTGTGGAATTGATGCCAATTTCCCAAGCCCTTACCATTATTAAACAGTCCCAACTCAAATGCGTTTTGTTATGTATGGACTCAATCAGTGGCCTTCAGGTTATTGCCCTGTGTTTCTCCTGCCATCCCTTGGTCTTGGCCAACCATGACTGTCTCGCTGATCTTCGCTGTGCTGCTTGTTCCTTTGAGTTCCTTTGGGTCCCTGGCCATGTGGGTATCCCAGGTAATGAACTTGCTTATCGTTTGGCTGGGGGAGCAGTCACTTACCCCCACTCCTTCTCTGTCACCCCTCCTGCGGCGGATTTACGGCTTCATCTCAAATTCCACTTCGCACAATGATGGGTCAGCTCTTGGGAGGCTACCTCCCTGTCTAATAAACTTCATGCAATTAAGGGGACACCTGCTCCGTGGCATTCTTCCTTCCACCTCTCCCGAAAGGACTTGACCACCCTGTGTCACCTCTGCATCATCCATACCAGGCTGACCCATGGTTTTTTTTGCATAATGATCCATCCCCACATTGTGCTTGTGGAGCCTTCCAGTCAGTAGCCCACATTTCGGTGGAATGCCCCCTTCTTTTGGCTCTGTGTACTAGGTACAGACTTCCCCGCACTTTACCTTTAATACTGGCAGACGATTTCCAGATTGTTGAACTGGTTCTCTGTTTTCGCCGTGAAAGTGGTTTTTATTTTCAGTTCTGAGGTTTTTAATCTCCCTCTGGATTGAGGCAGGGCGGTGACGGTTGGAGTGTCTCCCACTGTAAGCTGTGTTTGGAGATTCCTGACTCCCCTCCCTAGCCAAGATCCTCTTTTCTCTCCATTTTACTCTGTTTTTATCGTTTATTAGATTTGATTATTTTCCTTTTACAATACGCACTTTTACATTCTATTGGTTGAACCATTTAGAATAGTGGGTGGTCTTGCCTGTACTGCATCAAAGGTGGTATATTTCCTGCCCCTAGCATATCCTTGGGGTTGCCCACCTGCTGACTTCTCTACTTTTGTTTTCACCATTGACAATGCGACTGCACTTTTACGTTTTTTAGCCTTTTACCTTTTATTGTTATGACTCTTCTGAGATGTAAATCAGTCCAAATGGACCACCTTTGAAACAAGGGACTGATGACCTTGCTCGTTAGTCCCTTCAACCCCGATCAACCAGCCAACCAACAATGTTCATTTCTTTATTACACAAGGGTATCTAGATGCCTCTGATCAGATAGCGCAGTCTCTTACCATTTTGACGATGCAGCTCATTCCAATTGACTCTCGCCCACTTTTCATGCTGCAAACTAATGAAGTGTGGTGGCTTATGACAGTACTGCAGATTACTACCACTAAGAGATGGTAAAATCTGGAGGCCATCCTGGTGCATTCACTGTAATTAAAACTACGAACATCTCTTCACTAACTGGCTGTCAGTAAACATGACTAGACCCAAAACGATTATGCTCATAGCAAACATTGAGGTCTCAGTTAAATTATATCTAAGAATAGACTGATGTACTTACCACATTACTGAACGAACATACGTGGCTCAGTATGGCTCCTTCACTGTCTTTGTTTAGCGACACTTGAAGTTTACTGTATTTTAATAATGCCACAATTGGGCCTAACACTGAGATACTTAGCTAGACATTTCCTCTGTCAGAAACGAATTCTTCTTATAAATATTAGTAATTAAAATTGTCGTCCAGTCTATTGGTTATCCAGAATCTGTTTTTCTGTATTCAGGCTGATATCTCATATAGCTATCCTCCTCCTATCACCTGTGGGATAAGCTTCTCATTAAATTTCTGTATTCTACAAGCCACTATTTAGAAAATACTGAAATTTCGAAAACTTGGAAATGTCTAGGGTATATAACAAAAAATATACAATGTGCCTGAATAAAACAAGGTTATTCAGAAAGTGATCTCCTGTGAACATTTAAAAACGAGTTTTCCATGAACTGTGTAATTACTTTAATGAGTGTGTGTGCGAAGACTGAATTATACCTGTAAATTTATTATATGAGCGTGAAGGGTATTGAATACTTCACAGCAATCATAAGAGTGTACTTGTTCCTTAACGGGTCGTAATACAGTAATATATATGTAGACGATTGTGCTGTTGAACATAAAGAACATAATTTGACACTAATGTACATCATGTCTACAGTTCCAATAACGCTACCATCGCAGCAACTGCAGGTGACGCCACTGCTCTTACAGTATCTGGACATGTTCGTCTTGAGCGGTCGAGCTGTGATCACACTCTTTCTTGCAATGGGGAACATCGACTATCGCCATGAAACATTCTTCAACATTCTTGCTCATTTTCTATTTATTAACGGACGTGGAATTGTCATAGCAGCGTAAGGACGTGTTCACTAGTTAAAAATTCAATGCGAATTGCATAGTTATTGCTCCTTCAAAGAGAACACATACAAGTTATGTTAAATCGTTATTGGCTGCTTTCAAAATTCCCATACCTAACCGTTCACTGCAAATATTTCGAATTTTCCTTTCTTGCTCTGCTGCTGAGTGTCTATAAAATGCCTCTGAACTAAACATGCCGCACTGTCTGAGGCGTCTTGTCACGATCCGGGAGGCTACTCCGTTGGATGTTCGAGTCCTCCCTCAGTCATGGGTGTGTGTGTTGTTCTTAGTGTAATTTACTCTAAGTTACATTAAGTAGTGCTTAATCTTAGGGACTGATGACCTTAGTAGTTTGGTCCCATAATACCTTACCACAAATGTTTTTGAACCAATCACGTAAATTACGAGTCCTCTCCCAAGGGCTGTTATGAGATTGATCATTAAGTACACACATTAGCCAGTACTCTCCTCAACCTAACCTTCCAGATCCGGCGGCGGGGGAATGCTGTAGTCAGATATTTACTTGCCACAGTTTTTTAATCACAACTTTTTTATTATTTCACCTGGTATCAGCTGGAAACAAAAGCGATGAACCGTATTACTACTACACTATAAGCTGACAAATCAGAGGTGAACCTGACATTGAACTGAGCATTTTCATCAAATATGGTGAAATGAAATGTAGTGTGGGTAGGACCTCTCGTCGGGTAGACCAGTCACCTGGTGCAAGTCTTTTTAGTTGACGCAACATTGGCGACTTGCGTGTTGATGGGGATGGGGATGAGATGATGGTGTAGAATTAAGGTTTATACAAAGCAGATTTCCAGGTTGAGATTGAGCTAAGGTCATTTTCTCTCTTAACCTAAGGTTAAATGCTTTATACAATCGGCCCTAAGATCGTCAATTTTCATTAAACTATGTTAGATACAAGACATGACTTGTTGCTTTTTCTACAATTTCATTGTATTTATTTGTGTATGTATGTGTATCCATGGTATCATAGGCAAAAGTAAGCCATGTGACATTTGGTTTTGCTGACATTCTGATTTTTCTGTTTCATACTGATAGGAGCTTTGTATGACACTATTGGCTGGTCTGCAGAACCTGTGTCCTAACCTTTTCCATGTAAATAAATCTAGCATGTAGAGAATTAGGCCAAGACAAAAGTATCTGACCGAAATGTTCCACACCTGAAGAACTATAAAAATGTGAATATTCAGATTCGAGAAAACAAATTGTATCCTATCGTTGTAGTAGATACAAAAACTTCTACAGTGAATTGTATCCTGTAAATAATTGTTACAATCTGGTCTAATAACAAAAACGGTACTAGTTCCTTACAAAAATCAAAGTTTAGCGTGTAAATGCACAGACAATGTAAACAGGAAATGCACTTACAGAAAAAAATGCACAGCCAAGATATTTTAATATGACAACCTGTGTTACCGAAGTGAAACAAGTCAGGCTAGTGAAATTAAAAAAACGTGAACATCTATTGTAAAAGTTACACACCTCTGCTCAGATGTGATGAATAAAAACGACAGATGAAGTCGACATCACAGTAGCCGGTGAATCGCTAAGATGCTGCAACTGCAGACACAAATTCTGCAACACTTGCACCAATGCATATATAGTAAAACTGTGAGAGATCTCTGGTGTAAATTGCCACCGCCAATACTGCTCTCTGCTACAGGAACTTGTTGTTAGAGTGTGGTGTTAAGTGTCTTTTTGAATTTAAACCACTTATCTGTATTCAGGTGACAATGTATATAGGACAAAACACTCATGTACACGCAGAAATTAGTTTATTTTGAAGTGAAAACATTAAATAATCAACTGCTGAAGCAACAAAACTAAGCAATTTAGTTTGAAAGATATATTTTATAAATACACTGGCACAAGCCAATACCAACTTTGAATCTGTGTAGAACACTAGTCCCCACACCTATACATCATGATCACATCATTATCTTACCTCATAAACAGTTTTACAATGATATCTGTGTTGGCAGATTAGCGGTTTACAACCAATGTCATGCAACTGATACTGCTGTTTCATCTTTTCATAATCAAATTCAAATGTCAATGGAGGGATTGGCAACATTAGTGTAGCATGCCTGTGTATCACTGATTGTCATATGTCAATGCAACCTATGACACGTGATCCACTCACATACTGGCGCATTCCCAATGCCAACTGCCCGGCTACAGGTTGTGTGACACCTGGAATGTCAAAACAATAACAAACCCACAGGAAACCAAAGTGTCTCACCAATTAACTGTAAACCCATCTATCATCTGGATTCATGGGGTCTGCATAGCATTGCATAAGCAGAAGACCATTCAAAACTCTATACATTTCCATAAACGAAACAAAATTGAGTGAACTATTCACCATTTGTTATAAAGTCAAATGAAAGAACTCTGAACAAAAAAGAAAAAAAAAGATTGCTTACTTGCCAATAATTCAGTATGTATCAACTTAAAAAGTCAATCAATATGTATCTTTATGTAAATTACTGTTTTCATTTGTCACATGTATAAACGTAATTGTCACTAATTTCAGTACGAAAGTAATATCAAATATTTAAAAGTAAGCATACCCCACACAACTAATAATGAAACATTCCAATGGAAAGACAATTTTTTAAACTCAACTCAAATTAATGAATGTTTTCCAAAAGTTTTGTTGAAGCCTTCAAGATAGCTACACAATAGCTTCAAGTCTTTAAGAGGGCATTGAAGCATTACATGGAGAACATCATTTCTGTTCTAACTAATTACATTACAATGACACTGTAGATGGCGTCAAAGTGTCACAAAGGAACAATTCATTTGGAACCATGAAACTGTTACAGTAAATACAGTAAACGATTTCCACCACCTACTTGCCCATTATAATTTTAAATTTTTCTTTGTTTACTTCACTGATTTTTATGGACAGTTAAAATATCTATAACATTTTTCTGCCATCTCATCAGAAAAGTAAAACCATATACTATGCACACAAAAAATAAAAGATCAATGCTGAAATCTTAGAGTAGGCTAATATAAGAAGTGACTGCTAACAATATTTTTTTAGGTTTTCTGTTTTACTGATTCATATTGTCGGCATAGTTCCAGTTAATAACAATGACACTATAGGAAACTGTCTCATGCAGAAATATTTAGATATACATAAGGGTTTGAAAACTTGCATAAACTAGTGCAAACTAGACAGACTGTCATGTATAAATTTTATCTGCATATGAACATAGCACCAATATGTGTACTTTTTTCCCTCAAATTGAGCTGACTTATTTTGTATAAGTATTTCCATAGTGGATATAGATTTCATTTATAATTAAATACGTTAAAAACTGTAATATTCTTGTTGTCATTTATTATTAACGGTTCTCCCTGCAATTATTGATTGTACACAAATTATGATTTTGTAACATTTGTTTCAGAAAAGCTAGCTGGAATTGCGAGCTCAGCAGATCACGGCAAAGAGACACAATGTGCTGAATGCTTCAGCCATTAATTTCTTTCTGGTATAAGCAAAACATGTCCCTCAGATTATTTGCGGATCATTTAAGAGTGACTTGCGATTATTTTGGGCAAGCATAAGTTACCTATGATCTGGCCACTCTCTCCGAACTGTGAATCCGTCGATCTCGTTTCTATCAGATACAGGCCCCACAAAAGTGTGAGGCCATTGACATGAGGCAATATCAATTTGACTTTTACTAATTTCACTACGTTATAGAAATACCAGAAACTAAAAAAACGCGTCAAATTATCTCTATAATACGTGAGTTTATAACGTTGTGTCGGTGTTTTTCAACAGATAAAGTGTCTCACATTAAATGTGACATTTACAATTAGACATTTGTCGTAAACACTTATGAAAAGAAACTGGCCCTCCCTTCACACACTTCTCTTTACATCCATAGGAACAACAATACTGCACCATTGCTATTACTGAAAGTAAAACTTGCAGAAACGTTTACAAAACAAAGTGAATACGTATAATATTTAAGTTCCGCTATTACCACAAATTGTAGACAACCAGTGTCGTCCTAAAATCACATGACTAGCTCGGTTTCATGTAGAGAACATGCGCACTAGCACGGCATCCTTCAAGAAGGAGACTGTTTAGGAGGCTGTCGCACAGGACTATGCTCACTCTATAGATACACATACTCTATGTATTATCTTGCAGACAGTATGTCCACAGTCTTTCGTTACCTCCAGCGATAGCAGCGCCCCAAGCAGCCAGCAAGTGACGCTTCTGAATACACTATCAGAGGAGTTCAAATACTAACGTTTGTATTGACTTGTAACATAGTTTTTACAAAAGATTGTATATATAGTGCCACAGAAATCAACAATTACTAAAAAATTACGCCACATTTGTGTTTATTTAGTTTCCTAAGGACGATGGGAGATACAAAACGGTGAATTACAGGACAGGTTATTTAAGATACTTGTGTAACATACGGACATTTACTGAATAACGTCTGCTTCCTTTAATAACAAAAAATTGCTAGTAGACACCAAAAGACCTGACCTTTTACAGAAAGACGTCATACATCTATCCAACAAAGCAGAGTTTTGTTCGCTACACTTTCAGCCACATCAGTCAATGTGTAACTTAGGAAACCAACATGGAATATAATACCTACACTATTCAATATATCGAATAAGCCACCACAGCTGTAGCGTAAGGGAAAACCACACAGAAATGATAATAAATCCTCAAGAGCATAAGGCTGTTTCTCAGCATTGGGGAAACAAATTCCACAATTGTTGCTAAATCTAGCTCTTCTGAAACAAATATTACAAAATCATAACTCGGCAAGAATCTTTAACACGTTCGCTTTTCATGAAACAGTAATTACATTTTCAAAATTTTTCGTGTATTAGAAAGTCAAGTGACGTGTAAGAAAGGGCGAATCATTGGACTCCGTAAAAAAATTTTAACTGTCAAGAAAAGTGCCTACGATAATAACAACAGACAACACAAATATATGCTTCTCTTGTTTTCGGTGGAATAAGCAGCAAATATAGACAAATTCGAAAGTATTTCTTCATTAATGAGTTATAGCTTACGACATTGAATCAGTGTGATTCGACTGTTTTAGATGTGTTTCATGATAATTCCTGTCTCTTAGTAACTTACTAACGCTTGAAACGCACAAATATAACAACTCTACCGTTAATTGAGTATAAAATAGTTAAAAACAAACGTTATCCTCACGACTCTGTGACTGTTTCATCACCGCTTGGAGCGCTAATGTCGTTCCAGCTGTTCCAGATCTTGCAGGTATCAAACAGTAACAACTTTCGCTCCAGAGAGTGTCGCGACTGTATTTATTAGACTTTGGTATGTTCAGAGTCTAACATAACAGTCGCGACACTCCCTGCTGTAAAAGTTGTTACAGTTTCACTGCTGGAGCGACACTATTGCTCCAAGCGGCGATATATGAGAACGTCAGATGCGTCGTAAGCATGTTTGTTTTGTATTCCTTTCCGACATGATTTAAGAAATATTTGAATTATTTTATAGCCTCCAAGAGTTTGTGTAATATCGGAAGACATATATGTTTCTAAAAATGATAGTCATTGTCACTTGTTGCCACTAATACAACCTTCATGTTTATATTATCCTAAGTGGGACAAGCAACAGCCAACAGTGGGAGCAATATGCAGTGTGTGTAAATCCCAAGTTCTCAAAGCCAATAACACTGTCAGAAATGCAGTCATATGCCAGTAGAGACATTTTATTCAGTGACATATTCACTAGTTTATCAGTGTTGGAAAAATGTTTTACCTTCTGCTTTAAAAAGTGGAATACATTGTCACTTCCACCCATTTCATTTGTCTGCCTCCCACACCCCTTTGTAATGTATGCTCTGATCGAAGCATAAAACATTCTGACAAAACCTTTATGCCTGAGAGGCTGTAATAAAATAAATTTAGAGCAAACAGCTTATTTTCGTCTTTCAATCTTGCAGCACGTTTATCCTTCAGTGGCATCCTAATCTGGATTAACAAGTCAAGGGCATCTGTTTTTAAAGATCGCGATCCTACAGTCTTCAAAATTTGTTTGTCCTTCACTTGATACTTCTGATACAGTTTCTGTTTCTGTCTGTACTTAAAATTATAGCCCCCTAATAGTTTTGCGCGAAGTCTAGCGATATGCATATCCTGACACTTCAGGCGCTTTTGCGAGACACAAATAGCTGCACTTAAGCTAACCACTTCATCGTCAAAGCAGGTCTGTGTTGACGACTCAGATGAATCTGGCACTGAGATGTGGAGTTTAAATGACTGCTTCTGCACCGTAGGAATATTTTACAGTTTTAGACGAATTGTCGAACCTTCGAGGCAGTATCCTTCTTGTCATGAGTTGAGGTGGCGTATTTGGGATGTCAAATAGTGTGGGCTCTGCATTCCACACGAGTTCATTATTGTCTGCATTCATGAACTGGTTTTATTCGAAGTGTAGCGAAAAAAACTTAGCATTACATGAAAAGGTAAACAGAGTCGGTTTTCTGAAGATCTTCTCGTCTGCTATTCACTAGCCATTTTCTGCTCCTAAAACGAAACATTAATCATTAACACACACGTAGTTTGCATGCGAATCCTGGCGATATAGTTTAGTAACATGATGGTATTTACCTCTCACGGTCCTTAGGAAACCCACAAAAAGGCAGATGAGGTGTCTTCTTATTCTTATTGCTGCAATTTATTGCGCTGCAGACGCTCCCGTTGGTAAAAACAATTATACAAAGCAAAATAAAAAACTACTATTCGCTTTCACGGTCGCCCCGAACTCAATAGATTTACTTGGCGCGCTGCTGGCGCAGTAGGCAACAGAACAGTGGCGAAGTGCCGCAAGTGTTGTTAAGTGGTATGTCTCTGTATTAAAGATTTACTATGGTTACATCTCTGGTTTGTTATTTTATTGATTCGCAGACGACAGACGTTCTGGCTGTGTATTGATCTGTGTGCACAAACGTTGTTTTGTTTACTGACAAGCAGTCTGTGTATTTACTGGTGGAATTTATCTGTGCCTACGTTACTTTCCTGGATCGTTTTCTGTGATTACGGTAAAGTTGTCCATGTAATTTTTATGTCGTAATTCAGTTTGTTGATTTAAGATTTTGTTCGGGTATTTGCGCGTATGAATGTAAATTTATATTTGTTCCAGTAAATTTAGATGTTCTCTTGATATCTATGTTGAAGCTCCTTTCCGTTTGGTATATGTAGAAATTTTCACAGTCGTTACAATTGATTTTATATACACCGGCGTGTGTTTGGATTGGTGGTTTTGTTTTCCATATCGGATTTGTGTTTTGATGTTGTGTGCGGTGCAAAACACAAACCGTACAGTGGTTTTCTTAAATATAGTGTTCAGCTTATCAGACATGACCTCTATATATGTTTGTGGTATGTAGGTGAATTTTAGCTTGTTGTTTGTTTCTCTTGCCAATTTTATGTCATCGTGTATTGAGTTGTGTGCTGGCTTTGTGTATTTTTCGTATAGGTGGCCGATTATAGTGGGGTTAAAGTTTGCTTCTGTATCCTATGTATTTGAGAGTTGCTAGTTCTTTTTTATTGCGAAATCTTATAATGGAAACTTTGTTAATCTGTTCATGATGGTGTGGAAGTATGCATTTTTGTGTATTCTGGGAAGGCAAGAGTGTGAGTCTATGATATTGTCTGTTGTATTATGTTTCCTATAAATTTCGAATACATACTCATTGTGTAGGCTTATATTTTTTTTTATTAAGTCTAGGAATTTAATTGCTTTGTTATTTCCTAGTTCTATGATGAATTTCATGTTTCTGTGTAGATTTGTTAGTATATCATGGATGCATTGTGTCTGTGTAGCAATGTGTCATCTACATGACGAAATTAGTATATGATTTTCTTAATAACCATGGGGCTGAATAATTTTTCTCCAAAGGTTTCGAGTAAAGTGTTGGCGAAGTTACCTGCAGTACTACGCTCCATTGCGACTCCATCTTTCTGATTGTATAATTTGTTATTAAATTCTAAATAGTTCTGGTTGAGTACCAGTTTTACTAGTTCTGTTATTTACTTGTATTCCTGAGATTGGCAATTTTCAATATTTTCGTATGTTGTTTTCTATGATATCAATTGCTTCATTTATTGGTATGTTGATATATTCATACTTACATACATATATGCATATCCAGCAATCACAGGGCCCGCAGACCACATGCTCCCTCCACAAACTGCCTCCATTCCTTTCTGTTTTGTGCACAGTTCCTCCAGCTGTCTTTAGGGCTGCCAGGTCACCCATCCAGCATTTCATTGGTCTTCCTGTGGGGCATCTGGTGTTTGGTTTTCACTCAGATGCTTTCTTTGCCTGTCTTTCTTCTGCCATCTGGGATACATGGCCAGCCCACTGTATTCTTTTGCTCTTCTGCTTCTGTAGTATTGTTGGTTGTGGCATAGAGTGGTAGACGTCCTCATTCGTGCTCCTTCTCCATTTCCCTTTATCTACAATTGGTCCCCATATTTTCCTCATTGCTCTTCTTTCAAATATTAATAGTTTTTCCTTTATGCATGTTGTCATGTTCCAGGTTTCAGAACCGTACATGCCTGCAGGGCCTATTGCTGTGTTATAGATTCTCATCTTAGTATTTGCTGGTACTGAATTTGAGTTGAGTGTCTCCCTGAATGATTACATGCATTTCATTCCAAAAGCTGTTCTCTCCTTGACGTCCATTTCTATGCTGTTGTTGCTGATAAACTAAGATTGCATGTATTTGAACTGGTAAACTCCCTTGAACCTTCTTTCTAATTGCATGAGCTCCATTTTGTCTTGATCCACCTTTAGCCCAATATTCTGTGCACTGTTGTCATTTTTGGCACATTTCTTACAATTCGTGGATTGACTCACTTAGCAGTACTATATTATCTGCATATTGGAGGCAATTGAAATTACCACCCATTTGTACTCTTAGCCTGTCCTTGTTGCCTGCAGTTCCCTTATTACTTGTTTTAAGATGACATTGAACAGAACATAGGAGAGAATATCCCCTTGTCTGAAACCTGTCTCTGTCTCGAACCTTTCTGATGTGACTCTCAGAAACGCAGTGCTGCCCTTGATCCAATCATACAAGTTCGCACAGTTCTCAGTAGCTTCTCAGGGATTCTGAAACCATGCAGTACATTTTTAGGTTATTCCTATAGATACTATTGTACACACGTTGAAAATCGACGAATAGGCTATGGATATATTTATCATTTTCTCAAGTGTTTTTCAGACAGTTGTCTTAGAGTGGAAATGTGATATATTGTTGACTGTTGTGGTTGAATGCCAGCTTGGTATTTCTGTATGTTGTTCTCTATGAGTGGTTGTAATTTTCCAAAGTTAATGACAGACACTACCTCGTAGGTTACATTAAGCATACTGACATCTCTATAATTTCCACAGTCCATTTTCTTTCCCCTCATGTATAATAGGCATATTATGACCAAATTCCATTCTTCTGGCAGTGTCTCATTCTTTCATTTCAACTGGGACAGTTGATATATTTCTAAGTGCAAGCTCTGACCTGCTTTGATTAATTCTCCAATTATCTGCCCCCACCCATGAGGCCGTGTTTTTTCTGACTGTTTTGATTGTGGTCTTCACACCTTCAGTCACTTCCCACTCTTCTTCACATTTCCTTTCTTCTGTGGTGTCTGGAGGTAGCATCTCATCTGGGTCTGGACAATTCAGGAGTTCTGAGAAGTATTAGTGCCATCTGTCTACAATTCTTTTCTGGTCATTTATCAAGTTGCTGTTCTTATCTCTAATGTGATAGGTTGGACTCTGAAGTCCATGTTTGTGATTTTTTATGTGTTGGAAAAATTGTCTTGAATTCTTTTGTGGCTCTCTGCCGCAACTTGTTCTAATAGACTGCTTAGTTCTGTTCTCAGGATTCACTTTGTCTGCCATCTGGTATCAAGAAAATGTTTCCTTTTCTGCTGGTTCTTCCTGTCAGGCAGCCACTCCTCCCCCATCTTCCTTCTGACTTGTCTCATAGACCCATCCTCTCCTCTTCCTTCTCATCTTTCTCCCCAAAGTATTCTCCACTACTCTTAGTACTCTGGGCTTTATTTCTTCCACTTTTCCTGTACATTTTCTCTTGCTTCTAGATTTTCTAGGGCCTCAAAATGGTTTTTGATTTATAAAGTATATTGAGCTTTAATTGTAATTTCTCGCCGTTTCCCAACATTCAAAGCAGGTTCTATTGTCCCTTTCTTCTTCTTCTTCCTATACATACAGATGTACATCACTTTAAGTCTACATGCATCAAGGAAAAGGCCTGATGCACAGTCGGCCTTCTGAGACTCATGACTCTGTGACAGCTGTGTTGGACCATCAAGATGGAATATATCTCATTGGCCTTTGTCTCTTGCATGGTAAATACTTATGTTATGCAAATACTTGCATAAGTATTCTTTGGACTCCTATTACAAATTTATATAGACAAGAGCCTTTGCCAGTGGGCAAATACAGTTGTGGATTTATTCTGGCGTGTGATGAGTGTAATCTGGCTGCTATCTTCAGAGCCATGGCATGTGATGTTTCTGGTTTTTATATAAATTTTATATATGACACGTGTCACTTGGCTTCAGCTAATCTAATTTACCACCATTTGACGTAACAAGGCCCACTTCTTCTGAAGAAGATATTTTTTATAAATTTTGAAGCCTACGTCAAAGGCTGAATAAACCTTTGGTTTGCAACTGTTTGGCTGATTTTTTCAACCTCTTCAAATTTATACAGTTGCAGAATTGCAGCAATATTTAAGATTTTACACTCAGATTCTTTGAGACAGCTAAGTTAATCATCCACTGATCATTCTTGTCATGCAATCCGCACCTTTCTATCATTCTTTTCCTGCTTTTGTGTTAAAATTTCCCAGATTATCTTGGTATTTCTAGTCTCAGTTATGATTTCCAGTTGGTCATCAAACTCTTCCTCATCTGTTTTATCTTCTGTCAGGGTTTGAACAAAGATAAGTGTGATTCTGACACTTGGTTTCCAAGTACTGTGTAGGATATTCTTTTGGTAACAGCTTTAAATTGTTGAACCAAATTTTCTACTTTGTCATTAATCACAAAAACAGTGCCGAATTCATGTTTATCTACACACCCTCCATAAAATAGTACATAGGCAGCGGACTCCAGGTGAAGTGTTGTTGTTATGTAGGTGCATAGTTCAGGTATTTATATATCTTAGATATTGTTGGAATTTTTATTGTACAACAATTTTGGTAAGTGTAGTATTTACTTAACATATTGTTCAATTTTCTGATGATAAGGTATGTTGGACTATCTACACAATTGACTATAGGACATAGAAATTTGAGGTTTTTGGATCTTAGGTTATCCATGTAATTTGGGGGGGGGGGGGGGGTGTTCTTGGGTTCATGTAGATGTATTTCTTTTTCTTAAAATTGGTGTGGATTGTGTTCCGGGTCTTTATTACATTTTTCGTTTTTGGCAGTATGTTTGTTAGTTGAGTTTTTGTTTATTTATGTGATATTGTCACATGCAAAAAATTCTGTATTTTATTTATGTAATCATTATGTTTCATTATGACAAGGCTGTTCGCTTTATCTACTTTAATTTCTGTTGCTTGATGTGTGATAAATAAAACTCCATCAACTTATTAACATATAATAAATTTTGACAGCACAAGCCATAAAAATGTGCTAGGTTGCAAGTACTTCCAAATTATAATGTTAAAATTGTAACACAATGTGTACCTAATGAAAACATACAAAAGTTATGCACCAACAACTTATAAGTTTTGCAGATACCTTGAAAATGCCCATGGTGTCGAAATTAGCCCATAGCCATAACAACAGCTGAATAAAATACTATCACAGCAGAGTTATTGGTTAAAAGTCTTTACAACAGATTTACAATGCTGCAGACCCATGAGAAATATAAATATTGGTACATGAAAAAAAAAATAATAGTAGTAAGATGGACTTTCCACCATCTCTCCAGAGTTTTCATTGACTATTCGCTCTGTAACTCTCTCAGTATGAGAGAAAACTAGAAGCAGAAGGGATGAACTACTGGCATTACATTCTGCAGCATTTTTATTAAATAAATAACATTTTAATTATTAAATAATTTAGGCCACATGCCCTTAATTTTCATTTTATTTATTTATTTATTTATTTTTTGTAAATGAAATCACTCAGATTAGAAAGGTATTGTAATCATTACATGTGTGATGTGAAATGAATCTTAGCACATAATGTCTGCCCTCAATTTGACCTACCTACGTGAAGTTCTCAGTTGCAGAATACTTTGTTCTAATTTTTTTGCAACTGTTTGGTGCTGAACTATAGCATTTCGATTTGTGGGATGTTTTCACAAGAGAACTTGAATGTGTGTTTCTTTATAGCTAATAAAATATTTTTCACACACTTTTATTCTAGATGCCAAAAGTAATGGAGAGAAAGATATATTATAAAGAGGATACACCACTGTTGACAACAGACAAAACAAAAAATGAAAAAAAAGAAATGGAAACCCAGATTGAAAATACAAAAACTGAATTACATTTACTTGGTAAGTAAAATCCATATTCTTCTCACAGGTGGCTGTAGTGAGAGTAATAAAAGTGGATATTAGGGGTAATGCCAAATGCCAGACCGTTCTGTGGGGGCTTGGTAACCAGCTACAATGGGGTGGCCGGGATGATTGGGTTTGTGAATTTTAGGAAGTAGGTAGGGGTGCGGGGTGTCGGTTGGGTCAGGAGGTTGATGGAGTCAGGCGAAAGGTTTTGTAGGGGGCGTAAGTTTCTGAGGATTCCTTGAAGCTCCGCCTGGACATCAGGAATGGGATTACCTTGGCAAACTTTGTATGTAGTGTTGTCTGAAAGCTGACACAGTCCCTCAGCCTCACACTCCCGACGATCAAGTACCACGATCGTGGAACCCTTGTGGATATTAACTGTATTAGCTTTACAACAAAAAGGGAAATTGTATACATACTGCTTATTTCAACTAGTACTGAAGTACATTGTCCAGTCACATTAATATGCCTGAATAACCACTTTTTACAACACGGATGTGCAATAAGAGTCGGTGAGGTTCTGGAAAGTACTTACATGGATATGGAGTCAGATGACTCTAGTGCCTTTGCCAGCTGTACTACATTTCTTTGATTAGGATCTGTGGCACGAACAGCCCGATTGAGATGGTCCCACAGAATTTTCAATTGGGTTTAAATTCAGGGAGTTTAATGTCAGGGGAGTAAGTGAAACTAATCCTGGCTCTCTTTGAACCATGCACGTCCACTGGTAACTGTGTGACACACTGTATTCACATGCTGGTAGATGCCCTGGTGCCAAGGAGAAAACAAACTGCATGTTGGGATGGTTGTGGTCTCCAAGGATAGATGTATACTTTTGTTAATGCAATGGGCCTTCCAGGATGGCAGAGATCACCCAGGGAATGCTGTAAAAACATTCCCCACAGCATAATGCTACCCCTTGTGTCCTCCCATGATTGTTGGAGGACCGTACACACCAATGGCCATAGTGTAAAATGGAGTATAAAATGTGATTAATCTGAAAAGGCCACCTGTACCCATCCAGAGGATATACAGTAGCAGTATTGGCATCTAGATTCAAGCCTTTGTAGTGAATGAGCAGCATTCAGCGTGTGTGCATGAATCAGGCTCCTATTGTGGAGATCCATACACAGCATGAATGGACATTGAGGAGAGGCTGTTGGTAGTCCCGTGGTTCATCTGGGGGTCAGTTGCTCAGTAGTTGCATGTCTATTCACCTGTACACATCGCTGCAGCAGTCATTCAGTCATTCACCCGTGTTATCTTTGGCCCATGGTCCACCACAGTTGTTTCAGCACCAGTTTTGGATATGCCAGTTTGCAATGCAAGGTATACTTTAACCACAGTGGTACATGAACAGTTCACAAACTTAACCATTTTGGAAATGCTTCCCGCCTTGGTCCAAAAGCCAATGTTCATGCTCTTTTGGATGATAGATAATGTGCTCTGTTTCTGCATTATGACAACGACTGCACTGTTTTCAGAGTCCCCCAGACACACTTTATGTGGCCTCAACTGCTAGTGCTACCACCTGCTGTCAATGAGTGGTTATTGCTTGTTGCCATCAAACATTGGTTGTGGTCACATTAATGTGACTAGACCATGTTTAATATTATGTAAATGGCACATAGATTATGTACATTAATGTCTTTCACATTCAGTCAGGAACACATAAACTGTGCGTCTCTCTGAGTGAGCTGCCACTCCTTCCTAACCTACACCTCTAACAGTTCCAAACGTTATAACTAATGTTTTTAACATTTTTGCTCTAATTGACACTACTGGAATTTCACCTGCTGAAGAGTAAGTACTGTCCAACCATCCTGTCTGTCTGTTATTTTTGTTACTGTGTCATTCTTTTAATATATATTGCAGTAGTTGAGCTGATACAGATAGATTTTTGTTTTGTTTTCTTCATTATTATATTGCATACAAGGTGAATTCATTTCATTTGTTACTTAACGTTTGGCTTGTTGTCTTAACACACATACTGAATTGTGAGTACAAAATTTTGATGAAAGAATTGACAAAAACAGAAACTCTATTTATTTGAAAATAACTTACAGATATAGGAAAAAAAACTTTTATCCAAGAACACAATGAGACTAAAAGTAGAAGAATGGAAAGGCAAATAGAAAGATAGAAGAAACCTTCATGAACTGAACCAAATGTTCCCCCACTTTGAAAAGTTAGTGCTGGACATGGAACCTTACACTGACATCTTGATTCTTAACCTCTCATAATATATGGCTAAAATGGCACAAGCACCCATTGCAGGCTGCCTCTCTAATGGCTTCTAGGAGAAACAAAAAGTTTGAGTTTCAATATTTCTTATAATAATTGTCCGAATGCTGACATAAGCTATCCATTAAGAGGCATAATATTGCATTAAAATTTTAACACTAGAAGGCAAGTATTGAAGTTAGAAACTGTGTATATTGTTGCGAGGTAATGTAACAGCATGCAAATTACTGAGATTACATTCATCCAGTATTTATGAATGAGAGCACTTAGCCACTTCACATCCAACAAACTTTACACCAGAAACTTTTTCTCACCGTCATCTCCCCCCCCCCCCCCCCCCACACACACACACAGAAAATAATAAAAGGAGAATAAAGTTTATCACTTATATTTTCACAGTTGATGCAGTAAAACTTCTGTGTTAGTGACATTTTAATTTCTCCTTAGTATGGAGTATTTGCAACACATTTTGCAGACAGTATATCCACTTATACCACTGAATGTACCTGCAAAAGTATAATTGTATTAAACACAGTTCTGGAGTTATGACATCTCAAACATTGACATGCGTGAAAAGCTAGATTTTATTAAAATGGAGTACAAACTGCCCAGACAATATTCACCCAGTTTTGGTTTTGACTTTTTGTTATTAGTATTTGGGTAAATAATCTGAAACTAATAAAATTACCACAATTAGTGTTTTGTATCTTCATCAATAAAGGTTTTACATGATTAATGTCAAATATTTAACACATTAACTCATTTGTGAAGTAATCATACATTTGAAGCTGTTTTACATGTGGAGTTTGATTTTTTAAAGAGTGGTATATTGCTAAACAACTCTGCATTTCTACTACCATAAGATTTCAAGAATTAAATCTTGACTTGTTTTACAATCAGTTCAAATATACAAGGCAATAAATGCTTATAGTAATATTAAGCTTGACTTTACAGATTGTAGGGGTTTAATGCTATGTAGTGTCTTCATGTTGCATTCTTTGTGTGCCCATTTGACATAGCAGTGGTGTCAGTGTCATTGTATGGTGCCACTCACCTGCTTTGATGTCCATGGTGATCAGTGAATGTGACAATGGGATTTTTGCTGTCCTGTTACTAGGACTTTCTGTATACTGCCTTTTAGATGTTCCAAATTACTTGAATGCATGGGCAGAATGGCCCATTATACCTTTTAGGGATATATTCTGCATGTTGCCAGTCCAGTATTTTCCACATAAAACTGTCTAATACACTTAAAAATAAAGGGTAATGAAGTTTTTTTTTGTATGTTTTTATGCTGATTAGTGCATGGAACAATAAATTAGACACCTTTTGATTGTGAGATACCATTAAATGATGCATTCAGTATAGCTATTTTTACCATTATTATGATTGAATATTTATAAGCAGTTATACATTGGATAAGCTTTATTTGAAACTAAACTAAACACTGAATAAGACTGCTGAGCGTACATCATTATTATTGCAGTCGGTATAGTGTGAAATATATTGTCATTCTGAATTAATGTAAATGTTGTGGAATAGATGAATAATTATAGTGTTGCATACATAAATATTGACACTCCCAGGCAAGAAGTTCTAGAACATCAAGTGCTCCACTTCAGACTGAAAGATTCATTCATGCTGGCCAGTACATAGCAATTGGCAAGATGAAGTTGTAACCTGGCCATAGCAGGAATGAAATTGTTCGTGTGATGAGATACAGTCACAATCCAATTCAAAGTATCATGTGCTGTTACCTATCATATAATCCATTGTACTAGATCAAATTCTGAAGCCTGATTCATTGAATTTGTGAATATTGCTTACATTTTGGAGATAAGTCTGATTGGCTAGTTGCTTATATCGTGCGTGTCTCCATTCTTGGGAAGTATAGTAGATTCTTCAAGTGTATATGTGTGTGTGTGTGTGTGTGGGGGGGGGGGGGGGTTCCTTTATCCTGCTGTACAGGCATTCTGTAAATAACTTTGTAAACTTTGTAGGTTCATACTGTAGTATTTTTCCTCTAGCTTCAATCACCTCTATTGAAACACCATCTCCTGGTGACTTCCTCAAATGGCTTTATACAACTCATATGGTGTAACTTCCAGGAAATCTTTATTTTCATTATTATCTACCTGAGTTTGATTCATTACACTGAATATAATCTTCTGTCTTATTTTCTTTATTATTAACAATATCAGGAGAAGGATACATTGCCACTCAAAGTAAAGATGACATCATGAGTTGCAGACAGGCATGACAAAAAGACACATTATAGTTCTCATGTGAAAAGCAATCTGGAGTCAGTGGGATAGCAGGGTATGGGTGGGAGGAGAGAGAGCGCTGTCTGGCGGGGCATGCAGGGACTAGAGATTGCCAGGTGCAGAGTCCGGAGGTGAAGAGGGGGGGATGTGGAGCAGAAAAGAAAAGGAGCAGGGAAGGGGAAAGGACAAGCAAATATATTCACAGAGGGTGAGGGAATGTGAAAAGGAAGGAGGTGATAGGATGAGAGGGTGGAAACTGGCGGGTGGGGCATGTGGGACAGTAATTTACTGTAGGCTGAGGCCTGGTTTGCTATCATATTGTTTGACCCCTTAACAGGCATGTAGAACCACCTGTTAGCTTTAGTTTTCCCATCCTTTTCTTCCCAAAAATTGTTAATCCAGTCTATCAGTCTAGTTTCTATGCACTTTTAGTTTGACTTCCTTCTATTAGTTGGATGGATGTAAACTTATGAGTATTAATCTTCTGTCTGTATGCCAGTTTTGTAGTTGCCACTGGTCAACACCAACTTCAGTGTCCTCCTTCGTGTCAAATAGCCATCATAATTTGTTTTTTTTTTTTTTTTTTTTTTTTGCATCCCAGTTTCTTTGTACTGCTGTTGCTTCCAGTTGTTTGTTACCAAATTCTTTAGTAAAAGATGTTCCAGATAGGTTTTTTTTATTCAGCATTTTTTTTTTTTTAAATTAGTCTTTCCATCTCTGTGATAGCTACCTGATCCCATTTTTTTTTTGTTTTTTTGTTTTTCTTCCATTGTACTTGCATCATGTTTTGCTGTTTACATTAGCAGGAGGCTTAGGTAAATAAGTTGGTGAAGGAGGAAGCAACTTTCTGAAACTTCATACATCCTAACAATTTTATTTAATTATTAGATGTCGTTAAAAGTACAATTGAAGAACTGGATGCCTTTTCCTCCATTTGAGCTATATTTATTTTCATACTGTAGCTGTCCTGTTCACCCAGTAGGCTGTAAGGCATCTGATTATTCTTCCATTTCATAGTAAACTTACACAGACTGTAGTATCTGCTTTCAGTTGTCCTGGTGCTCTTATCTCCATCTCTATTTCTTTCTCTGTACCTATTTGCAAGCTTCATGGTGGCTTCATTGCAGTCAGTTGACCCTGTGAAATAATAATCAGGAATCAAAACATTCATATTAAAGCTATTCTGTGCCAACTGAATGATTTTTTAAGGCTCATTGTTGTAAATAATCAGTGTTGCAGATGATGGCAGCAACCATTTGTTGAGTTGTTATGTAAGTCCTGTCATGAAGCAGTGTCTTCAGGGTCTGAAACAAGTCATGTTATTTATTAACAATTAGAAGAATCCACTGTGGGCTAGTTCTGTAAAGCATACTAACAACAGATTGTGACTAGTGTTAGTGTACTCACATTGGTGTACTGTACATTTCATGTACAGGCCTATGCAAACCTCTTATTTGCAACCACATCTGTAAGTCTTTGATGGACATTAATGGATATTAATGTTTCATAAAGCCCTTCAGTGCATTCAGAACAATTTTCATCTACTGAAGTCCGCACTTGGCGGCTATGAAGCTTTGTTGCGAATTTATGGGTGGACGTGCTACAGTTTCAGTCATATCAAATTTAAATTGATTAATTTCTGCATGAAAAAGTGTCATAAAACATTTTTGTTTCTTGTTGCTGTTAAACGACTATTGCTGAGAAGAAATTTCATACACAGTCTTTGTAACATTTTACATATGGATGCCATAATTTAAAGATATCCGCAGATGGGCCCATCAGTATCCATTCCCACAAGCTTTTATACGCAACAAACTGTTAAATGTGGAAATGTGTGCAGATATCCACATCCATGTAGACCCCCAGATATTTGTAATATTTTTAGATTACTTCATATATTTATTTGAGGTGAAAAATGGCTGCAGTGAAAAATCCACTGTTCCCTAATTTGGATGCCGATTTATCTATTACTTCATACTAGACATTTATGTTACTATACTGTTATCAGAGACCATTATACCTGAAAAATTAAAAGCCTGTTTAATATGAACATTAGTGTTCACCAAAATTTATATCCAACAGTCCAGATATTCTTATAAATTGTAGGAGTGGTGACTAATGAAGATTTATTGTACTTTGGAATTCAAAATCATTTTCCTGTTCTGCTGTCAACTGGCAACCTGTTATAGATTCTTGCACCACGTAATAAAACTCCAGCGTAATCTTAAAAAGTGACAACCTTTCCAATGTGTTTAAATGAGTTACCACCATTTCCTTTTCAGCCAACCTAAGCAAGACCCACATTATCTAGTTTCACTGTAGTTGTAAAGACCCAGTAGAATGTACAGTGACATTCAGTAACAAGCAGGCTGTACAGAGAATAGATAGTGCCTTCACTTAGACTGAAAACCTCACATACTTCAGTGTCAAGAGATGCTTTTGCTTCAAGAATACTTTCTTGTATTAGTTATGAAAGGTCACGAGGGGAGCATATTTTAGCTAATACACACTCTGTTGTGTACGCTGATCAGCCAGAACACTATGACCACTGTTGTTCTATCATATAAACCTATCCAGGCAATAGCAGCATCAGCTTGTGAGGAATGACTGTTAGTCTGGCACACAGTGCATGTAATATCAGTGAGTGTGCTGTCCCTTTGTAGAATGGGGAAGACATGCAATGTGTCTGGGTTTGACTGAGGAAGGATTGTGATGGCCTGGAAGCTCAGCATGAACATTGTGGAAACTGCATGACTTGTCAGGTGTTTGAGGAGTGCTGTGGTGAGTGTCTTCAATACATGGCAAAACCAAGGTGAAACCATGTCCAGACGTCGTGGGGTTGGGCAGCCACTCCTACCTCATCACAGGCAGAGCCTTTTGTGCAAACAGCCATGTGATCTACCAATTCAGCTGCACCCACTGTGCCACATTCTATACAGGCACAACTAACAAGCTTTGTTTACACGATCTGCTTCAGTTCAACGACTGCTTCCGAGCCTGTATGATCTGGATTCTTCCCAACAGCACCAGCTTTTCTGAATTGCACAGATGGGAAATCTCCCTGCAACATACCCTTAAAAACTTTCATTATTTAGTAACTTAATTTGTTTCTTTTCAGAGGAGTCTAACAATAAAAGAGAACCAGAGATTCAGGGACCAGAGGGACAGGAAATGACTGTGGAACTGAAAGAGATAACAAATGTAGATGAGCAGTCACGTTCATCATGGAAGGAAACCTCATCCACAAAAGTTGGAAAAACATCAAAACTTAAAAAAGAGGTTTGTTTGACAGGTATTTTAATAAATTTGTGTGCGACATACAGCTGATTGAATGTGTGAGTATTGTTTGTTGAGGCAGATGCAGATGTGAGAAAATGCTTTAATCCATTATGATAGGATTCACAATCCTTACACGGTTTTGTGTGTTGCAGTGGAAATTCTAATGTATTGTAGTGCACAAACCATGTTCAATCGTAAAAGTGCAAAGTTAGGAAGAGGATTGCAGCAGTGTCAGTCACAGGCAAGCATGGGTGTTGTTCTTCATGAAATAAAATGTAGTCACTGCAGTGTCATGAGGGGCCTGTCTGGCACTGTGTCAAATAGTTATTGCTGCAGTACTCAAGTAGCAAGGTGTCAAAAGCCTGTATACACTGGTGGCTTAAAGTATGTGCCAAAAGGTGTAGCACAGGCCAAACGTGCAGCACAGAAAAGTATGTATAGACAAACCA
The DNA here is from genome assembly GCF_021461385.2 of Schistocerca piceifrons. Classification (NCBI taxonomy): domain Eukaryota; kingdom Metazoa; phylum Arthropoda; class Insecta; order Orthoptera; family Acrididae; genus Schistocerca; species Schistocerca piceifrons. The sequence goes on along the minus strand of NC_060149.1, from coordinate 766,016,444 downwards.
TTTGTACTAAAATAAATTCTGTCAGTACCACAGTTGTACCACCACGGGGCTGTATCACATGGCCACTGTAAAGGATGCTGATTAAGGACCACAATTTGCATATATGCTGGATGAGCCCTCCCTGAAGCTGTTCAGTCCTGGAGCCAATGCATTTGCAGAGTAGCAGCTGCAACCACCAGTTGGTGGGCAGTGGGCCACTGCCCACTACATCACGTCAGCCACCTTCAGACATCGTTGGGAGACGAGGCAAGGAACACACTGCTGCCTCACAAGGGACCTTGCAGGGGCTACTGAGCATGAAGTATTGCCACTGACAGAGGAGATTGTGTCATGATGCCATACTCCATCAGCAATCCTGGGTGTCAGTAAGACCAAAGGTAGCAGAACTCATCCAAGTTTCTGTCGACCTTGACTGGGGTGCAGCAAGATGCAGTGAAAAATAGAATTAAGTATTTGTAGACAATTTCTCTGGCATTACCTTGTGTCCATTCCACCATATCCAGCTGCCATCACCTGTATGTGTGGTGTCAGAGCACTGCATTATCTTTTCAGCATGATGTCCAAACCTACAGCCTATGTTGTGAGTCAAGAGATTTGATTGTGTATTGTGGAGAGTGTATTTGTCATGGAAAGAGCTTGACCACCACGCTATGTGGAGAGTTAGTTTGGTTAAAAGTGAGGTTTCTGTGGATGTACCAGGCCTTAGAGGTAATGGTAAACAGGATTTGTTGGTACCTGTCAGATGTAAGCAGTGCAATTTCCTGCTGTATTATTCAGCACCATGTACAGTCAGTAGCAGTGTTACATTTCATATGCAAACATTATGGGTGCATGGCTAGATAAAGACAGGGGTGAAAATGGTTAATGATTAAATGTAAGAATTAAGTTGTTATGCTTTGTTCTGTTGTGTTTATAATTGATTGGTTTTACAAAATGAGTAAAGATACAGGCAATGGTATGGCAGCAACAGGGACGCAAGGAGTGCCAGTGACAAAGCCAGTGCATATGTTGTTGGAAAAGTTAGCACAATTACCAGTAGTTAATAGAGAGATGCATGGTCTATTGAAAGCTCAATCACCACAGTGAGGTGTAGATCTGTCAGTTGCATGTCTGGTTGCGCCTTTCTCTGCTAAATCGACCAAGCATGAGCAAGCATTTGTTGGTGTTCTTAAGAATTTGGCAGAGATGGAGAAAGGTTGGACTGATGTGGAGATTTTAATCGTAATTTTGTACCAATGATGTGTTGGAGCAAAATACAATTCGCATCCCTGCTCATGCCTGTGTGTAATATGTAGCTGCCAGAAGTTTCATTGTTGTATGTCTGTTAGTTATTGTTCCATGTTTGATTGCGTAGAATGTCACGTCGTACAGTTTGTGAATTTTAACATGGCAGAGTTAGAGGAGCAATGTGTCTGCATTAAATTTTATTAAAAACTATAAAAAAGCTTCACAAAAAGGCACCAAATGATGCAAGAAGCCTACGATGATGAGTGCTTAAGCCATACTCGGTGTTACGAATGGTGCACACAGTTTATGGTTGGACATAAATTAAAAATGGCCCTCATTCGGGACACTTTTCAATGTCTACCAATGATGCTCATGTCAGGGATATGAACAAAATTGTGGCTACCAATCACAGACTGACTGTCCAAGAGATTGCAGAAGAAAGTAACATTAACATTTCAGTTGGATCATGTCATGAAATCCTGACACAGCATCTCAGACTCCATTGTGTTGCTGCCAAGTTTGTCCCACAGGCCACAAGGAGAAAGACCATCGCCTCACAATCTATAAAGAGCCTTTGCAGTGCGCAAATGAGAGCAAGGTGTACCGTAAGAGAATCATAACCGGTGATGAGACGTGGGCCTAAGGTTATGATGTTGAAGCCAAGATTCAATGTTCACAGTGGATTGAGAAAGGTTCCCCAAGATACAAAACAGCTCACCAGGTCAGATCAAATGTCAAAGCCATGCTGTTAGTTTTCTTTCACTTTGGAGGATTAGTTCATCATGAATTTGTGCCACAGGGCAAACTGTTAATCAGTGGTAGTATTGGGACGTGTTACGATGCCTACAAGAAAATGCGAGAAGAAAACAGCCTGAAATGTCATGAGACAATTCATAGCTCTTTCATCACAATAACACACCCTCACATTCATCCCTGTTGCTGCATGACTATTTCACAGAAAATGAAATCACTGTGCTGCCTCAACCTCCGTACTCTCCAGACCTAGCTGGCTCCTGTGGATTTCTTTTTGTCTCCAAAACTGAAAACCCCATTGAAAGGATGAAGATTTGCAGTGATAGATGAGATAATAGAAAATTTGCAGACAATGCTTCGCTTGATCCAGCAAGAGACATACCAAGTTCCAGAATTTTTTGAACAAACCTTGTTCATAAGAGTTGAGTAGGATGCAGTAGTGGCTGGAGTAATCTTACAGGAGGCTGAGCAAAGGGTGCTTGGTGCATTTTTAAGGGGTTTACCTTCAGAGTGGTTGAAAACAGTGCAAACAGGAGTTCTGGTTTATTTGCGTGCAGCCGTTAGGTTAGCAGTAGAATGCAAGGGAACTGATTGTTGACCAGAATAGAATGCAGGTGTGGAGTATTTTTAGCTGATATAAGGGCGGACAGGGCATGTGGAGGCAATGTCGCCAGCCACAAAACAATCAAAGTAAAGGCAGGTGTCAGTATAATGATAGCAGTAGTTTCAGGGGTAGTGGATCAGGGAAAAACATGTTAAATGCTGCAGGGAACCCAAAGTCCATCTATGGGCATTCACAGTAAAATTGGGGGCTTTGAAGGCATATACAGAGATGAATTGTGCGATGGAAGGATTAGTGGGAGAGAAGAATTGCAGGATGTTGGGAGACACATGGCACATTTGTCATTGCCAGTAGCGATGTGGTGAAACAGAAACAGTGGAACCCACCACAGTATAGTTTATGCGGATTAGTGATGTCAGACCATTGGAGTCAATAGAAATATGTTTCTAGAAGTAGTTCTGGAAGACCGGCCCAAGATAGCATTTTCTTCACTATGGGGACATTATCAGTTCAGGAGGAAGCATTTTGGATTGAAAAACACACCTGTCATGCTTCAGAGATTGTTGGATGGGGCCCTAAGAGGTTTAAAAGAGTGTCGGTGTATGGTACAGCAGGATGAAATTTGTGAGTGACATAGAGCAGCACAGACAGTGCTTAAGGGAGGTATTCTTGAGATTTAGGGCCACTAATTTGACACTGAAATGTGATTTTGTGTCAGAAGAGGTGGCATATCTTTGTCACATAATTAGTAAAGATGGGGTAAGATAGACCCAAAGTTAGCGAAGGCCATGCATGAATTTCCTGTGCCTTAATTGGTGAAGAAACTGCAATCATTTCTTGGAGATGCAAATTACTATGGGAGGTTTGTAAAAAGATTTGTGGATATTAACACAATTAGAAGAAATGTTCAGAGTCTATGTTGTCAGCAAGCATTTGAGGAACTGAAAGAAGATATGATGGTAAGTGCAATTTTGGTGTTTCCTAATTTCAAGGAGTTTATTGTGTCATGTGATGTGTCCAACAGTGCACTTGCTTGTGTGTTGACTCCAGAAGTTGAGTGTGTGGAACATACAGTAGCCTATGCATTTAGACATATGTATACAGTGGAAAAGAATTACTCCAGAACAGAAAAAGAAATGTTGAATCTTATGTGTGTATGGAATCCCTTACTTTGTGTTATATCTGTGGGAGGACGTATAGAGTCATAACGGATCATGTAGTGTTGAAATGGTTGCTGGGTTTGAAGCATCCATCTAGTAGACTGATGCAATGGCTGTTCAGTTGAGTGAGATATATTATGATACAGACCTGGGGAAAATCATGGAAATGAGGATGAATAAAGTAAAAAAGTGATGGGTTCACACAAAGAAGGTAATGAACTTATGGAGTGGCAAGCGGTACAGAGGATGGATGACAGTTATAAACAGTTTTGTAAGAAATTGTAGTTTTGTGTACAAGAGTGCTGCAGTGGGTCATGTTGGCCTCCTTTTACTCTGAAAGGGATGATGAAAAACTTCATTATGGGGTATCAGGGATATCAGGTTGTAGAAATTGTGTCATCAGTAAACATTGAGATCCAGTCATCTATGATGATGATTTTACATATGGGATGACTGAAACATTTTGAGAGAAGTCCAAAGCATATTCCATTTGTGTAACTGGGAAAAAGGAAAAGGAAGATGTGGAAGACGAGCAGGTAGATGCGAACGAGCTGAGGCGAGGAGGCTCTTATGTGTTTAGACCTAGGAGATAAGAGAAGGTGTATGGTTTCTTTTGTATAAGTGTGATACATTGTTGTAGTCCAAGCGAAATGGATTGCAACAGGGTTTTTGAGGGGGAGGAAAGGGTAATAAAAATCCCTTAGCTTTTGTTTGATGTGTATCCAGTCAAATGGGGACTGATGAAGAAGTTTGTCCATGTAAAGATGCAGCAGTTGTCGTTAATTTCGGAGAATAAAATCGGGTATGCAGAAATGAAAGAAGCAGAGTTGCAGATGTGCTGTGGGGGAAGATCGCAGTGTGTCCAAACAGCATTGTGAGGGAAGGCCAGAATGTGTGTGCACTGAAATTATTGTTGGGACAGAAAAAGAGGGAAAGATTGTATGAAAGAAGTACTCAGGCAGAGTTGCACTTCCAGCGGGCTGAGGCACGTTGGTTGTACTCTATTTACGATAAAATAATAGCAGTAGCCAGTTCCTTGAGTAGTGCAGCAGAAAGGATGGAAAGGAACGGGAGTGCATTAGTGATAAATGGGGTGTCATGTGAAGTTGTGGGACCTACCCTCTGACTACTTGCTACAATCTCAGGAATGACACAACTGAGCATTTCTCAGCCTCAGTTGTATTGCCAGAGGAGCCTGTAGAAGTGCTACCAGACATGAATTTGACTATCCTAAATCAGACTTAGAGACCAGAGTTAATTCATTCCATACTTAAAACTTATTAACAAGCATTTGGGATGAATCTTTGTGGAGATGTTTATAGAGCATGTAGAGCGATACAATGAAATGACCAGTACCAAAAGGGGACCACTTTGACTATTGTCGTACCAAGTGCCAGAGCAAATCTTACACTGTTATGCATAGTCTTTATTTTAATGTACAAGAAGTGAAATGATGGACAGAACCAACTAATGTTTAAATGCCAATGGACGGGATTCCTAGATCATAGGAGGCAACAGAGGAAATTGTAAATGCAGGTTAAGCAGATTGTGGATGGGCCCGACGAGGCCAAGAAGAAACTGTCGGAGCTTAGGAGAAGTAGTGCATAAGAAAATAATAGTGGTTAGACTAAAACTGAGCTGAAAGCATAATAGGTGCATTTAAGCCAGCTACCAGAGAACTTTTTGCTTTAGAGCGTATGAATGGAAGATAGTTTTCAGGAGATCCAAGGGACTGGATCCTGCTGTTGGAGAGAGCAATGAAGTGCACCAATCATATTTGCTCATAAATGAACTAAGTTAGAAAGAGAGAAGAGGATGATAGCAGCGCCATCCACAGGCGAACACAGGTCTTGTGCTTTATGAAATATAATGTAGCCATTGCAATGTTGTGAGGCGGCCCTGCCTAATACTCACTGGAAATGTACAGCAGTACTCAAGCAGCAAGGTGTCAGAAGGTTTTCCATACTGGCAGCTGCTGAAGTGTTTAAGGGATGTGCCAAAAGGCTTAGCACAGGCTGAACATGCATAGCACGGATGAGTATATATACCCAAGCTAGCTGTTCTAAAATCACTTCTGTCAGTACCACAGTTCTACTACAATGGGGCTGTGTCACCTGACCACCATATTGGATGCTGATCTAGGACCACAGTTCACATGTACATCTGGGCAACCTGCCCTAAAGCTGTTTGATCATGGAATTGCTGCTGCAGTGGACCAACGCTGGCCCAGGGTAGCAACTATAACCACCAGCACTGGTGTTGGGGGTCAGTGCCAAGTCACTGGTCAGTTGCCTCCCGACACTGTGAGGAGGTGAGGAACATGCTGCCACAACACGAGAGGCCTTGCTGCGGCTGCTGACAACAAAGAAGTGCCACTGGCGGAGGAGGTTGTGTCATGAAGGCAACTGTCAACTGATGCCACACTCCGTCAGTAATCCTGGGAATGAACAACACCTGAAACAGCAGAATTCCTTAGCCAAGTTGTGGCATTCTGTACTGGACAGTGGCAGGATACACTAATAAAGAGTATTAAATGTTTGTAGACTGTTTTTCTGGCACTTCCTACAATCTTTCCAAACATAGCCAGCTACCAACACTATTTCTGTATTTATTGTTCTATTTTTATTTGAAAATCATCCAAAGGCCCCACAATTTTTATGTTATGTTGAGGAACCTAATCTGGAGCTCGAGAGGTTTCAGTTTGAGAACAGTGATGTACCTGGAGTTTCTCATGTTGAGATAGAATGTTGTTATAGTCTTGAGAAAGAAACAAAATATGAACTGCATAATCTTCAAAAACAGCTTTGTTAAAAATGCTCCATGTAGGTGAATGCTCTATAGAATTTAAGAGAGAGAAATTTCTGTGGTATTGTGCCTCTATTTTTTTATATGTCTCAGATATTAATTTAAATCATTCATCAAACATAGATAACAAAACACACACACACACACACACACACACACACACACACACACACACCATTATGAGGCACATGGTCAATGTTACATGTTATTACAAATAGCATTGTCTACACAGCAGTGGTGCTAGTTCTGCTGTCTCCATCACAGCAGGGTTGTTGACATTGCTATCAATCAGTGTAGCTATTTCACTGCAAATTCTTAGTTCTGAACATAGACTGGTATTGGATTATGTAACATCCACTGTTCAAAGTGCCGTCAATACGAACAAGAGGTGACCGAGACGTGTAACCAATGGCACCCCATACCATCACGCCGGGTGATACGCCAGTATGGCTATGATGAATACATGATTCTAATGTGCGTTCACCGCTATGTTGCCAAACATGGATGTGACCATCATGATGCTGTAAACAGAACCTGGATTCATCTGAAAAAATGACGTTTTGCCATTCGTGCAACCACGTTTGGCGTTTAGTACACCATCGCTGGCGCACGAGACGTGGCTGCACGATCCATTACAGCCATGCGGATAAGATGCCTGTCATCTCGACTGCTAGTGATACAAGGCTGTTGGGATCCAGCACAGCATTCCATATTACTCTCCTGAACCCACCGATTCCATATTCTGCTAACAGTCATTGGATCTCGACCAACGCGAGCAGCAATGTCGCAATACGATAAACTGCAATTGCGATAGGCTACAATGCGACCTTTATGAAAGTCGGCAACGTGATGGTACGCATTTCTCCTCCTTACACAAGCCATCACAACAATGTTTCACCAGGCAACACCGGTCGACTGCTGTTTGTGTATGAGAAATCAGTTGGAAAATTTCCTCATGTCAGCACATTGTAGCGACAACCTTGTGTGAATGCTCTGAAAAGCTAATCATTTGCATATCACAGCATCTTCTTCCTGTCGGTTAAATTTCGCGTCTGTAGCACGTCATCTTCGTGGTGTAGCAATTTTAATGGCCGGTAGTGCATAACTTCGGATTGCTGTCACCTTCAGAGTGACCATGTCACCCTTCAACTTTATTTTATCCGATTGTAGCTAAACTATGTATCTATCGAATCTCCCATGTGCAGGCTGTTCCCACACAACTGGAAGGCCTGTAGTGATGCAGCGTGCGGACTCTCTTACTTGAGTATGTAATAAAATGGAACACCTGCAGCCATGTTTTGGTTTTATTTATTATATAGATACCACTTTTGGTGATTCAGTACACTTGATGTCATTAACAAATAACAATTGTGCAACTCAGGGCTGGACATGACATCCGTGTTGTTGGTGCTGAGCACACTTTTCCACCAGTTAGTGTATTCAAAGGTTTGTGCCAACTGGGTTCTTCAAAGCCTAACTGAGGAGCATAAAGAGGAATGAAGGAACATGTGTACTGAGTTGCTTGCTCATTATGACACTAATGGTGACAATTTCTCATCAAACATTGTCACAGGCAGTGAAACATGGCTTCACCACAGTGAACCTGAAACAAAACTGCAATCGATGGAGTGGCACCACACATTGTCTCCTTCAAAAAAGTAGTTGGGAACAGTACCGTCAGCTGATAGTCAAGGCTACAGTCTTGTGGGATTTTGTAGGAATTATTATCTCCTCTCTTGTGGTCAAATGATCAACTCCGTCTACTGTGAGACTCATAGGGAATTGAAGAAATGATTGCAGCACGTTTGTGGCCACTGAAATGTGAATGCAGTTCTCCTTCTCCACGATAATACAAGGCCACATGCAAGTCTGTGCATCCAGGAGGAGATCACAAAACTTAGTGGGATTGTTCTTCCTCATCCATCGTAATGCTTGGATTTTGCATCTTCTAACTTCCATCTCTTTGACCCAGTGAAGGACTGACTCCACAACAAGCAGTAAAGAAATGATGGGGAAGTTACTGATGCAGCAAGAACATAGTTGAGATGCAGACCAGTAGAGCAAACCATGGTGGCAAACAGGCTCCCACATGAAGGTAGTGTAAGGCCGTAGAATTGGAAGGAGATTAACATGAAAAACAGGGTTAATAACCATACAATTGGGGAATAATGTGTAGTATTTAAACTGTGAATGAAACAATCCTGCCCTGAGAAAAAAATGAGTTGGATCACATACTGAAGCACCTTCATACTTTGTTAGAGCTGTGCCTGTTGTGCCACAAACCGCCAATCAGTATCAGAAATGATTTTAAGTTTCAGCTCAGACTGACACCATTAGTGCATGTGCTTTTTCTGGCAAACAGGAGAAGTCTGTGAGCTTTCAAAGTAGTTGGAACTCAAGAATTTTGAAAGTATGGTATATACATGAACGAATCCTGCAAGACGTTCAGATAGAGGTTTCAAAACTAGATTTTAAACTGCCAGACAAGACAGGTAAAGAGCCTAACCATAGTTAATTGGTTCTCTCTCTCTCTCTCTCTCTCTCTCTCTCTCTCTCTCTCTCTCTCTCTCTCTATTTATTTAGTCTGTTCCGACTCTTCGTGACCCCATGAACCAAATCACGCCACTTTTTCCTGTCTTGCACTGTCTGCCGTAGACCTTCCAGGTTGGAACACATTGCTTCTGTGATGCCATCGATCCATCTCATCCTCTGTCGTCCTGTTCTTCTAGTTCCTTCAATCTTCCCCAGCATTAATGTTTTTTCCAGTGAGGCATGCCTTCTCATTGTGTGTCCAAAGTAGGTCAGCTTTTGTTGTAGCATTAGACCTTCCAGGGAGAAATCTGGTTTTATTTGCTCCAATACTGATCTGTTGGTTCTCTTTGCAGTCCATGGAACTCTGTGAAGTTTCCTCCAAGTCCACAATTCGAAGGAGTCAATTCTTCGCCGTTCAGTTTTTCTAATGGTCCAGGTCTCACATCCATACATCACAACTGGAAAGACCATAGCCCTCACAATACGGATCTTTGTTGCTAGTGTTGTATCTCTGGACCTTATAACCTTGTCAAGGTTTGACATCGCCTGCCTACCGAGCAACAGGCGTCTCCGGATTTCATGGCTGCAGTCGCCATCAGCAGAGATCTGGGAACCGAGATAACTGAATGCGGTCACTACCTCCATGGTTTCTCCTGCTATATCCCACGAATTGGTAGGTGTAGTTGCCATAATTTTCGTTTTCTTCACATTCAGCATAAGACCGGCCTTTTCACTTTCGTCTTTCACCTTCAGCAAGAGTGTTCTCAATTCTTCTTCACTTTCTGCCAACAGGATTGTATCATCCACGTACCTGAGGTTGTTTACATTTATTCCAGCTATTTTAATTCCTGTTTCTCCATCATCTAGCCTTGCATTCCTCATAACATGTTCTGCATACAGATTGAATAAGTACAGTGACAGTATGCAGCCTTGCCGGACCGCTTTCTGAATCCTTATCCATTTCGTTGTTCCATACATAGTTCTCACCGTGGCTTCTTGGTCAAGGTATAAACTCCATATCAGATGAATGAGGTGATCTGGTACACCCATGTTTTTCAGTACATTCCATAATTTGTTGTGATCGACACAATCAAAGGCTTTGGCGTAGTCAATAAAGCAGAGGTTCACATCTCTCTGGAATTCTCTTGCTTTTTCCATAATCCACCGAATGTTAGCAATTTGATCTCTAGTTCCTCTTTCTTTCCTAAATCCAGCTTGTTCTTCTGGTAGCTCTCGATCTAGATATTGGCGAAGTCTATTTTGTAAGATTTTCAACATGACTTTGCTAGCATGTGAGATAAGTGCAATTGTTCGGTAATCTGAGCATTCTTTAGAACTTCTCTTCTTTGGAATGGGGATGAATACTGATCTTTTCCAGTCTTCTGGCCACTGCTGCGTGATACATATTTTTTTGACATATTGAGTGCAGCACTTTCAATGCATCCTTTCCAGTGACTTTGAACAAGTCTGCTGGTATTTCATCATGTTCACTAGTTTTGTTATCAGCCATATTTTCAAGGGCCCACTGGATTTCGCTCTCCAAAATATCTGACTCTAGTTCTAAATTAACATTAACATCAGCAGTAGGAGCCCTGTCATTATGCAGTTCTTTCTTGTATAGGTCTTCTACATATTCTGCCCATCTTTCCTTAACATCATCTGCTTCACTCAGATTTTTCCCGTTTCTATCTTTTTATCATTCCAATTTTTGCCTGGACTTTTCCTTTAATTTCTCTAATTTTCTTATAAAGATCTCTTTTCTTCCCCATTCTGTTACTATCTTCAACTTCCTTGCACTGTTCATTAAAGAATATATTTTTATCTCTTCTAGCTAATTTCTGAAAATCTTTGTTTAATTCAAACATGGCTGATCTATCTCCCTTGATTTTTCCTTTCCTTCATTCTTCTGCAACTTGCAGTGCCTCAACTGATAGCCATCTAGCCTTATTGCTGTTCCTTTTCTTGGGAATGTGTTTCTCTGCGGCCTCCTTGACAGTATTAGCTAGTTCTGTCCACATCTATTGTGAGCTTTTGTCCTCCAGCTCTAATACATTAAATCTGTTTTGCACCTCTACTGTGTAGTCGGAGGGTATAGAGTTATGGTCTTGTCTGCAAGTTGGGATGCTTTTTGCTTCATTCTGAAGTTTCAGCCGAAATTTTGCAATCAGGAGCTCATGATCTGATCCGCAGTCAGCCCCAGGTCTTGTTGTAGCTGACTGAACCGCGCTCTTCCACCTCTGATTACAAAGTATGTAATCAATTTGGTTCCGGTGTTGGCCACCTGGCGAAGTCCAGGTATATAGGTGTCGTTTTGGTAGTTGAAACAGTGTATTAGTAATTATCAATGAATTTTCTTGGCAGAATTCTAGGAGCCTCTGTCCTGCTTCATTTGTTGTACCAAGACCATATTTCCCTTTATACCTTCTACAGCTTGATTTCCCACTTTTGCATTCCAGTCTCCAACTATGAAGACAATATCCTTTTTTGGTGTTGACAGTAGTAATTCTTGTAAATCTCCATAGAACTGGTCAATAATTTTCTTTTCAGCATTGGTTGTTGGTGCATAAACTTGAATTACTGTGATGTTGAGGGGCTGACCTTGAAGTCTGATGGACATCATTCTATCATTTTTATATTTGCATCCCATTACAACTTTTCTCACTTTATCACTAACTATGAAGGCTACTCCATTACTTCTCTTGTTATCGTGTCCAGAATAATACACAATATGGCCATCCGAAGCAAATTCTCCCATGCCAGTCCACCTCATTTCACTTATTCCCAATCTGTCAATGTTAATTTTCTCCTTTTCTCTTTTCACTATGTCTAGTTTTCCTTGATATATGGATCTTACATTCCATGTTCCTATGCAGTGCTTCTCTTTGCACCATCTTACTCTTCATGAAGCTCCTCTCAACCTGGTTCCCCCCGGAGATCCGATTGGGGAACTTGAAACTCCGGAACATTTTGAGCTGAGCGAAGCCATGGGGTTTTCTTGGGATAGTTCAGTGGTGATTTCCTGTTGCCATCCACTGTCCTCCAACTTCTATCTGCTCACCGACTCAGTTTCCCGCTGGGGTTGGTTACCCAACCTTCTGCTGAGTTGCTCAGCTTAACAGGGGCACCACGTGTAGGTAGGAAGTTGGAGAATTGAGGTGACAGAGGCTGTGAGAACTCTCTTGCTGGGTTCTTGTAATCGTGTATCACCCCCATTTTATGCCAGAGTCTCATTGTGTCTGCAGAGACCCCTCCCCCCCCCCCCCCCCCCCGGGGTCATTTCCTGGGCCCAATTAATTGGTTATGGACTACTAATTGAAACTAAAAAAATACAGAAAGGTGGGACATTGAGCAGATGATGTATGGATGTATTAAAAGAACTACTAGATGTTTTGACTTTTGGAGCATCAGTCCACTGGTGACTGAAATGAGGAAAGGAAACCAATAGCAGACAGCTTAGAGAGATGAAACAGTGAGAGCAGCTGAGGATCAAATGTGCACTAAGACCAGACCCAGCAGAAATCCTGGTGATAGATTAGATTCAATTGACAAAAGCAGATGAAACAAAAATGCAGCAAATGATGCAGACAAAAGGGAATAAAAAAAATCAACAGTGTGTGCAAAATGACAAAGGAGGAATGATGAGATGCAAAAAGTTGCAAAAGCATGCAAGATGGGAAAGATAGATGCTGCCCCTACAAAAATCAAAGAAATTGTATGGGGAAAGAGAAGCAATTATAAAGAGGTTGAATGGCAGTCCAGTATTAAGCAAAGAAAGGAATGCTGAAAGGTGAAAAGAAGATATGAGACTACACAAAGGAAACAGATTCAAAGACAGTATAATGGAAATAGAAGAGGAAGTAAATAAAGATGAGATATGATACTGTGAGAAAAATTTGGGGGTAGATGACAATCTCTCTGAGTCATTAAGATCTTTTGGGGGTCATCAGCATCATTTCCCAGCTCCAGTTTCCCAGGTGTGGTGTAAAAGCACTCACCATCTCCACTTGTTTTAATTGGTCTTCTGTTTCTGAAGGTGTTCCCTCTTCCACATCTGATTTCATTTGATTTATTGAGTGTTTTCTAATCCTTCCACATGGTCTTTTGTCTTGGAACACTATATTTCCTGGCTGGTCTTTCCTCACCCATTCTCATAATATTCTCATAACACTGCAGTCTGCATTTCTTTATTACATAGCAGTCTGGAATTTGATGGTGGCTACATTCCTGTTGACCTCATTTTTGGTCTTGTCTTTTCTAGTTATTTAGCAGTTTTCTCCCCACCAGAAGAGCAGCTACTTACATAATTAGTTTTATCTATGTGTTTTTATAGTTTAATTCTTAAATTAGTGATAGTTGGATGAATAAATGTGAGCATGCTGTGTACAGATTGAAGCTGGCTGCAGTCTGCGAATAGCTGAAGACTTCTTTGGCCCATGGTCAACCATAGGCTGGCTGCCGCCTCAAGTTTAGTGGCAGTGGATAATCTGGCATATCGCATGGGACACATCAGATGTCACTTGGTTTACCCACGGGCTGTGCTGCCTAGCACCTTATAGTGTACCCAATACAGGAGATCTGCACTCACCATCAAGTGAATGGAAAGTTGTAGCACATAGCATTGCTTTAGGTGCAGATTCAATATGGGGATTGAATATCTGGTTTTGCCCCTTCACCCTGTGAGTGGACAAGTGGCCACTCCTTCAGCAGAGTTCAATCGGGTACATGGGAAGAGCATTGCTAATTATCAAGAGCTCCAATGTTAGACATGGTATGGAGCCCCTTAGAAAATAGTGTCCAGAGCTGGAAGTAAGTGGGGCCTCATCTGAAATGTGCAGGCAGCCCTACATGTATCTGTCGAGGGTACAGGATGCAGTCATCTGTAAGTTCTGGATCATGTTGGCACTGGCGATGCCTGTTGCTAGAGTTTTGAGGCCATCTTCAGTCGATACTGGCAGCTGATGTAAGTTGTGAAGGCTCTAGCCTTGTTTGTGGGGTGCAAGCAGAGATTATGATTTACATTATCGTACCCAAACTGACAGGTGTCCTTTGGCCTGGAGGCAAGTGGAGGGTCTGAACCATAGGCTCCATTGATTCTGTGACGATCTGGGCTTTAGATTTCTGGGACTGTGTTATGGATTGGAGAATTGTAGGACTACCCTTCATACAGCAGGGATGCACTACACAAAGGAAGCAGCAAAGCTAGCAGAGTACTTGCAGAGTGCACATGGTTTTTTCCTTACGCTAGGCCATAGTTTGAAGTCCTCTGAATGCTTAGCAATTAGATTAGATTCAGTTTTCGTTCCATATACCCAAAAAAATCAAATGATTCTCATGGGTGTGGAACATGTCAGAAAGTATAACATAAAAACATACTACCCTGATCATTTGTCAGGAGATAGTCGAAATAGAGTAATACAGTGCAGTAAACTGGAACAGCTGATATTTACAGAATTAACACGCTGTCAGAATGAAACACTGTTATGCACTGTTAATAAATTTATCATACACAAAATACCTAATCTTGACTGTTGTGACCAAGTGTTGTCAGAACTGAAATCTAACCAATATTTTCACTTAAGCTGGGTTAACAGTCTGTTAAGATATTCATCTATGGAGTATCAATTCACAGATAGTGAAATCAGATCACATATAAAGTAAAAATACTTTGGCTATAAAAATTTTAACAGTAAATTGCCAATTCACTCATAACAAATTTCCCGAATCCAATATTGTCCAGGAAATTGTCACACACAGATTATCCCAAAACCAAGATGTGGATGAAACCCATATTAGAGAACTCCAAAATATTTAATGGCGCATGGAACGTGTTATATCCTAGCCAGTAATGCCACCCGAACCCGCTGCCAAAAGGTTGGCAGCATCAAAGTCCGCACTCCGTCTGCATAAGCAGCGCCAGCGAGACAGGAAATCGCCGCAAGTCTGCGCGCCACCGCTGGCTTCTGGGTTCTTAAGCGCTGGAGTCGCGAGTGCTAGGACAGTTCTGTATTCGCCGCTCAGTTGTATACTCGCCACCGAATTGTGTACTTGCTAGTCAGTTGTGTGTTCATCGCAGCAGATTTGTTGTTTGTCGTCAGCCGACACTGACCTAGCCGCTCCGACTCGAACTAGACAGATTTCTGTAGACACGGAGTTCACTACTGTGTTTCTGTATCTTCGTTAATAAAGATAAGTACCGACTTTTATTTAATCAGAGTGTTTGGGTTTTCATCTTTCTGTTCACTGTTCCAGCGGACCGGTCGGCCCGCTATTAAAAGTGTGGCGGTGACTTCGTAAGCCATTTCTACAGCGAATTGCTTGTCGCTACGAACGCCGCCACAAAAGAACGTATATTGAAAAGACATTAGATCCCATAGGAAGGGGAGTGTTCATTGCAATTGACAAAAAATATTATCTCTCCAGGTCAAAATTGAGTCTGACTGAAATTATCTGGATGTGAGTAACCATATGTGGAGTTACACCATTTGATCAAAAGTATCTGGACACTGGGCTGAAAATGACTTACAAGTTTGTGGCACCCTCCATCGGTAATACTGGAATTCAATATGGTGTTGGCCCACCCTTAGCCTTGACAACAGCTTACACTCTCACAGATGCTGGAAAGTTTCGTGGGAAATGGCAGCCCATTCTTCATGGAGTGCTGCACTGAGGAGAGGTATCGACGGTGGTGGGTGAGGCCAGGCACGAAGTTTGCATTCCTAAACATCCAAAGGTGTTCTATAGGATTCAGCTCAGGACTACATGCAGGCCAGTCCATTACAGGGATCTTATTGTCGTGTAACCACTCCACCACAGGCCGTGCATTATGAACAGGTGCTCGATCATGTTGAAAGATGCAATCACTGTCCTTGAATTGCTCTTCAGCAGTGGGAAGCGAGAAGGTGCTTAAAACATCAATGTAGGCCTGTGCTGTGATAGTGCCATGGAAAATAACAAGGGGTGGAAGCCCCCTCCATGAAAAATACAACCACACCATAACACCACTGCCTCCAAATTTCACTGTTGGCGCTAAACACGCTGGCAGATGATGTTCACCGGGCATTCACCATATCCACACACTTCCATCAGATTACCACATTGTGTACCATGATTTGTCACTCCACGCAACATTTTTTTCCACTGTTCAGTCATCCAATGTTTACACTACTTACACCAAGTGAGGCGTCATTTGGCATTTATTGGTGTGATGTGTGGCTTATAAGCAACCGCTCAACCATGAAATCAAAGTTTTCTCACCTCCCACATAACTGTCATAGTACTTGTAGTGGATTCTGATGCAGTTTGGAATTCCTGTGTGATGTTCTGGATAGATGTCTGCCTATTACACATTAGGACCCTCTTCAGTTGTCGCTGGTCTCTATCAGTCAACAGACAAGGTCGACGTGTTTGCTTTTGTGCTATGTGTGCCCCTTCACATTTCCACTTCACTACCACATCAGAAACAGTGGTCCTAGGTATGTTTAGGAGTGTGGAAATCTCACATAAAGAAGTATGACAGAATTGACACCCAATCACCTGACCACTTTCAAAGTCCGTGAGTTCCACAGAGTGCCCCATTGTGCTCTCTCATGATGTCTAATGACTACTGAGATGCTGATATGGAGTATGTGGCAGTAGGTGGCAGCACGGTGCACCTAATATGAAAACCATGTTTTTGGAGTGTCCAGATACTTCTGATCACATAGTGTACCTGGACACAACTAACTGGCCTAAGTGAAATTAAGTTAATCAGTGGAAGTTCTTACAAGCCACCCAGTTTCACTGTAAATCATAGAATGATTCAAGGAAAGTCCACGCCCAGTTGTGCGGGAGACTTAAACCTCTAGAATATAGACTGGGACACTTAGATTCATTGCCAGTAGTATGGACAGGTAAAACCTCCAGAGTATAGACTGGGGCACTTGGATTCATTGCAAGTGGTATGGACACATTTTCTCAAAATTATTGAGCAGCCAGTTATGCAACCCACACACATTGGAAATATTTTATACCTTGTATGTACAAGCAGACCTGACTTTATCAACAGTGTCAGTATAGAGACAGGGATTAGTGTTCATGGTGTCAGAGTGACATGGGTTACTAATGCTAATAAATCCATCAAAAAGTCTAGGAGAGTTATTATGCTGAAAAGAGCAGATATGCAGTTGTTAGCATCCTATTTATACAATGAATGGACATTAGTTAGTTCCAATATGGTGAATGTAGAGGAATTATGGGCAAAGTTTAAACTGATTGTAAATCCCACTCTAGAAAAGTATGCGCCTGAGTAAGTGGATAAAAAAGACCCATCGTAGTTCTATAACAAAACAGAGGAAGCAGAAATTATTGCAGTCTCCGTTCAAAAAAGCATGTGGAAACGTTAATAGATATTATATTCGTAAAAAGAATGATGCCCGATGCATTCATAATCTTCCAGCATCATACCTTAGCAAAAGATCTAGCTGAGAACTTGAGAAAATTCTGACCATATGTAAAATCACTAAGCAGGTCCAAAGCCTCTGTCGAGTTGGGCACCTACAAGTCTGGTGTCGCAACAGAAAACAGCAAAAGGAAAACAAGTTTTAAATTTTGCATTTAAGAATTCATTCATGCAGGATGATTGTATAGATACCCTTAGACTGACTCACATATGGAGGACACAGTTGTAGGCATCTCTGATGTAGAGAAACAACTGAAAGAGTTGATAGCAAATAATTTGCCAGGCCCAGATGGAATCCCAATTCAGTTTTATGGATCCGAATGAAATCACAGTTTGGCATTACAGAAAACTATACGGCATTCGCGCCTTACTTGGCTTGCATTTAATGTAAATCTCTTGCTCTGTTCAGAGTTCCAAGTGACTGAAAGAAGTGCAGGTGACTCCTGTAGGGTGAAAGAACAGACCCTGAAAATTACAGGCTAATATCCTTAACGTTGTATTGCAGCAGAATTATTAAACGTATTCTATGTTCAAATATATTAAATGTCCATGAGGTAGAAAAGCTTCAATCTGCAAATTGGCACAAATTTAGAAAGCTTCACTCATTTGAAACTTGATGTGCCTTTTTCTCACATGATGCTGTGAAATGACCTTTACATTGTTACCCATGGAGAGTGAAATGAGACGTCAGGACAACAGTAGATTTGTTCAATTAATTTGTTTATTCTGGGCCTCAGCTATTGTACATCAGGAACAGCTTGGTGGAGATGTTCAGTTTCCTCTCATGCAAAATAATAAGACGTCCGGCATTGCTGACAGTGCAAAGAGTGGGACCAAGCATGGCGTCACTCGACTGCTGCTGTCAGCGATGTCTTCAGCTGCGACCGTGATGACAGCATGGCAGCGCAGCTGACTATGACAATGATCTTCTTCCAGTGTGTGGGCAACTCCCTCATGACTCAGGGCAGGCTGTCCTATCTTTTGGTTGAAGAGCGGACCCCGTTCTGCATTGCAGGATGCCGTTCTGAGTGTTACAGGCTCGTGATGTGGGCTGTGATACTGAGATGAGACTCATTTAGTACACAAATGGCTGAGTACATATATGCTCCTGACTATGTTCGTTTAGGGCTTAAGGCACATACTCTAAACACTTCCATGGAGGCAAGTGAGGTAAGGCTTCCATCCTTCCACTAGTGGATTGCAGTGTTGGCTGTTGCTGTACCACACCCACCTGGCTCCACTTGATGTTGCCAGTCTGCTGTATTTTGCTGTGCAATGCATAACACTGTCACCCACATGTGGCAGGATCTGTTGCAACTCACTTCGCTCTGATGTATTGTTTGCCCGAACACAGTTGATGTACTACAATACCCTACAGACCATAGATGAAGAGTTAGATACAATATTACGAGGTTTCCAGAAAGTGTTTGATGCTATGCCCTACTGCAGACTATGAATGAAGGTCTGAGCATACAGAATAAGTTCCTTGAAATGTGAGTGAATTGAAGACTTAGTAAGTAATGGAACCCAGTGAGTTGTCCTGGATGATTGGTGTTCATAAGACATGAGGGTATCATCAGGAGTGCCCCAGGGAAGTGTGATACAACTGCTTGTGGCATCTATGTATGTAAATGATGTGATGGGTAGGGTGAACAGCTATTGGCAGTGATCTAGTATATGGGAAAGAATCATCGTTTAGTGACTGTAGGGATGTACAGAATGGCTTGGACAGAATTTCTAGTGAATAGTAGCTTGCTCTAAATGTATAAAAATCGAAATCAATGCAGATAAACACAAAAAAATTCCTTAATTTTAGAATACAGAAAATATCCAGGCATAAAATGTTGCACAATGATATGAAATGGAACAAGCGTGAAAAGTTGTAGGAAAGGTGAGTATTTGGCTTCTGTTTATTGGGAGAATTTTAAGAAAGTGTAACTCATTTATAAAGGAGATCACATATGGAACACTGGTGCAACACATTCTTCAGTACTGCCTGAGTGCTTGGAAATCCCACCAGATCAGATCGAGGAAAGACATCATAACAGTTCAGAGGCATGCCACTAGGTTTATTACTTGTACGTTCGATCAACACAGATGTATTACAGGGATGCTTCATGAACTCAAATGGGAGTCCCTGGAGAGAAGATGGTGTTGTTTCATGAAAGACTATTCTGAAAATTATAGAACTGGCATTTACAGCAGACTGCAGAATGATTCTACTGCTGCCAACATAAATTTCATGGATGGACTGCAAAGACAAAAGAAGAGAATTTAGGGCCAGTACAGAGGCATATAGACCATAGTTTTCCCCTTAATCCATTCATGAGAGGAACGAGAGAGGAAATGACTCAGTGGTACAAGGTACTCACCGCAATGAACACACGATGTGACAGCAGCACTCCTAGTGCATAAACTGACAACTATAGCTTTTATGAAGTTAACACACCAGTATGAATACCGTCCCTTGAAACCAACATGCCATTTCCAAAAATAATGCCTCAAAACACATGTTTTTGACAGTACATTTTATGTTCATCCCATCTTCAGAGGTTTACACTGATTTATGCATCATGGACATTGTATCTTTACTTTCAACATTTTACAATGGCTGTCTTAAAGACGTCTATTACAAAGTTTTTCTACATCATTAGTAAAGAAACAATAGTTGACGACACACAAATAAGTGTAAACATGTGAAGATAGGTTTCCAGGTATCTTAAAAATTATCATGTAAAAATAAACGCCTATAACAGCAATTGTATGCAGCTAATTTATTATAAATTACCTTCAGTTTCAAGTGTTGCTGTGTTGTAATACGTATGCAATGGACATGAATTATTTACTAATGTTAATACAAGAAAGAATAAAAAACAAAATACAGAAAGGCAATAGGAAATCTCAGTTAACAAACAGTTAGGAGTAATTTTGCGAATTTCATCCATGGGCCAGATTCAAACCAATTGCACGCTAGATCTTCTTCGCAGGCCTCCAGTTGCCCACCTGTGCTCTGAACCATAAGTGAGAACTGGCACTTTTGGAGTAACAGTATACGGAACAATCTGAGACACATCACTTCCAGAAGAATGGAGAGACTTGTAGGAGCTGACCATATGGAAGACTAGTTTGGGTTCTGGAAGAATGTAGGAACACGGAAGGTAATAATGATGTTGTTACTTATTGTAGGAGATAGGCTGAAGAAAGGCAAATTTACGTTTATAGCATTTGTAGAATTAGATGATTCTTTCGACAAGACTGATGAGAAAATACTTATTGAAATTCTGCAGGTAATAGGGATAAAATGCAGGGAGAAAAGATTGTCTATAGGTTTTAAAACAATGAGGCAGCTGTTATGAGTTGAAAGGATTTGCAAGGGAAGCAGTAATTGCAAAAGGATGAGACAGTGTTGTAAGCTATCCCCAATGATATGTGATCTGTCTCTTGGAAAGAGCTGGTAAGGGGAATATCAACAAATGTAAAACAAGAATGAAGGAATGTAGTCATATTAAAACAGCCAGTTCTGTGGGAAATAGAGGAGGAATTAAAATTCTTAAAGTGGTGCATCAGTTTTGCTATTTGAGCAGCAAAGTAACTGATGGTCAAAGTAAACGTAAATACACCTCATAGATAAGGTCTTAGGCGTGTCCAGCTGCTGCTCACATGGTCATGGGATGTGTGATTGCCGATTATTGGCAATAGATGAATCCTGATGTTTCTTCAGTTGAACAACTCTCCATATGGCTTCATGTGGGCCCCGTTCCAGATTTTCTTGCCTCAGAAAAAAATCTGAGGTGGTACCAGGATTAGAACTGGGATCCTTCTGCACCAAGGACAGCAACACTAGCCAATCAGCTACAGAATCTGTTGATGGCCAAAGTAGAGTACATGGCATTAGCAAGAAAAGCATTTCTGAATAAGGTAAATTTCATAACATTAGTCTTAGGAAACCTTTCCTAAAGGTATATGTCTGAAGTCCAACTTGGTAGAAAAGTGAAACTTGTTTGATAAAGTTCACACAAAAAGAGTACAGGAGCTTTTTAAATGTGATGCCACAGGAAAATGCTGAAGATTAGATGGCTGCATCGGATAGGAGGCTCTGAACTGAGTCGAGCAGAAAATAACTTTAAGGTACAATTTGACTAAACGATACAGGTTGATGAGGCACATCCTGAGGTGTCAAGAAATTGTCAGTTTAGTGGGGGGGGGGAGGAGGTGGAGATGTTAATATTGTAGAGGGAGTACAAGATTTGACTACATGTAGCAAATTGAAATGGATGTAGGTTGCAGTAGTTACACAAAAATGAACGAGGTACACAGTCGATGGACTGGAGACAACAACAGAACCATGACAAGACAGTTCGCTTCTTTGACATACACATTAATCTCACTATGTCATAAATTTGTTGTGATTTATCAATGAAATGTGCCCATCTTGTGAAGGCTAAAACTTTGTTATTCACATACAAAATAGATGAAACTAAAATTGGTTTGTGTGTAATATAGGACATCCTCGTTGCACAAATGTTGCAAGTTTACCATTTACCTTCCTTAACCCTTTGGCTCCTGCAGCCGTGCATCCATCTAGCAGGGTGGAGCGCGCAGTTGAGGCCGCCTAATCCTTGTACCTGCGCTAATGGCTTTCCCCACGGACCTTTCTTTGTCTGCGACTGAGCTCGCCGCTTGGCCAAGCACGATCTGTGCTGAATATTTCTCGATCCAGGGCGTCCACGGCCGTCTCACCTTCTGCGTGTGACACTGAGACGCGATGTATCTCGATACTTTTTCCACGACTGTGAATCTGTAGATGAATTACTGGACACACATGATGTGCATTGAAACTGCTTGTGTTGCTAAGAACCACTATAATAAACTATATGTAGAATTAATTATTGTTAGCTTTGCCGTCTTAAGCTTACTGCAAATAGTGAAAAAGAATTTCACACCAGACGCGTTTCGCTTTTATTTACAAAGTACTTTCTGTATTCACTGGTTTTCCTGCTTCATGTCTACATCCTTTGCGCACCATTGCTTTCCCTCTATTCGTTAGCGGAGGTTGACATGAAGCAGGAAAACCAGTGAACTCAGAAGATGCTTTGTAAATAAAAGCGAAACGCGTCTAGTGTGAAATTCTTCTTCATTAATTGCAGTAAGATTAAGACGTCAGTGCTAACAATAATTAATTGTCAGAGCTGCTGCGGAAGATGGCCATGAAACAAACGTGATGTTTGTTTAAATCAGCAATGTAGCACTATGCTTGTTTTAATTTTATGCTTAACGTATGTCATAGATTTAATGGCATCTGAGAAGTTCGTGTTTTTGAAAGTGCATTAACAATTCTGTAAAATGGCTTCAAAGTCAGAAATTAGAAGTGTTGGAGTATCATTTACAGCTTCTGAATATATTTTCCATCCTTCTTTTCGATCCAGGCTTTGGACGGGCACTGGCGAAGTTAAAAATATATTTTTTTGTTTTTATTTTATTTTGTATACAATTTTTGTATTTTTTATATTTATTTCCTTTTTGTTATCCTTTACTTTTAGAAAGTTATTAATGTCGCTTCTTCTCTTCTAAGTGATTACAGACGGTCAATAGTTTTGTTTAGTGTGGTAGGCCTCAAAACATGGCACTACACATAGTGGTATGTTGCATGCTCTACATTTGTATCTCGTTTCTCGGCGCACTTTCTGCTTCGAGTATACTGTGCATCGACGCATTGGCGTAAGTTTCTTAGAGTTTTCCATCTCAATGACCTTTGGAAAATGCCTCCCAGTAAATCTTTGAGGATTCTCGTCTTCAGAGCGCCTTCCTCTGCCAGCTTTCCTCGGTTATTTTGCGTAAGTTTAAACAAGCTCTCTTACCAGACACAAACGAAATTCCGCTAGTTGCATTTTTTGTCCTGTTACTACTCTGAGGAGAGCATGGGCATTTAAAATACACAGATCCAGTACGTGGAAAAAGAACTTTTTGTTCCACTTGATAGTCTTTCGTATTGATTGCACTGAACTCAGCAGCATGTCACAGCGGTCAACAGCACCCATACTCTTGTAATCTGCAACAAAATGTGGTTTCCTTAATCTTTCCCCTATATTTCTGTTTGTCTTTTCCATCTCAACCATTTCTGCACTATTAAAGGTGTCCAGCATCCATTCTTCTCTTTTGTCACACCATTTCATGGCAAGGATTGTGTCAGTGGACATAAACTGTATTTCTGCTCGTTTTAGTTTGTTTTCTAATTTTGGCATTTTGCGTCTGTTTCTGCGAACAGTACCACATGCGTTTCTTCCATGGTTACGGAGCCAAAGGAACAGGTCTTGGCTTCAGTACCAGTTATCGACATAGATCATATGTCACCTTCCTAAAAATGGTTTCATCAATGTTGTTAGTATGTCGCCACTTTTCCCCAGATTGTGGACGTCAGTTGCAGTATTTGTGCCCGTGTAAACAATGAAATCCAGGCTTTAACCTGTCTGGCAGTCGCATAGCACAAATGTTTTTATTCCAAACCTACTTCTTTTGGAGGGAATGTACTGATTGAACGATAATCGCCCTTTGAACAACAAGAGGCTTTCGTCAATGCAGAGCTTTTGATATGGATGAAATGTGCTGCGAAATGTTGCGCGAATTTTATCAACAATATACCTCAGCTTGAATAACCTGTTTCCTTCATTGCTGACATAGATGTCACTGAAGTGAAGCATTCTTAAAATTAAGAGAAAACGGTCCCTGGGCATAATTTCGGGGAAAACAGGAGTGTTCAAGAGTATGTCTGTGGACCAGTAGTCACTGATTTTCAGGTTTTTCGCACGAGCCATTAGCATAAAAACAGCGACGAAGGAATGCAGTTCCTCGAAACCCGTTTCTTTCCATCTGGACAAATGAGAAAATATCTGTTGGTTTCATCTGCTACAATTTTCATCAATTCTTCCGTTAAAAATACTAGGAAATATGATAAAGCACTTGGATCTGGCCCTAAACCACTGTTGTGTCCAGAAGCTGAAGCATCGAGCGCATGCATAGATGACGAAAATCACTTTTCTTCCAGTCAAACGTGTCGCTGAGGCGAGCTCTTTTCAATGGCACTTCACTATCACTCTCAGACCCATCAGATTCTGAATGATATCCCTCCCTTGTTGACAGATGCATTGTTCCAGCTGAAGTACACGGCACAGGACTGTTACTTCGAAATTCAGTCGAAGAATAATCTCTACCATCGCTGTCGACAATTTCATTCTCACTGTCTCTTCTAGTGAAAATTTCGATGATTTCTTCGTCTGTACAATCACCTTAGCGTGTCATTTTCTTCTCAAAACGGTAACGGCGTCAACAGTCAGTAAATGCACAGACAAAAACTGCAACACAAGAACACAGGAGCAAACGCTCATGAGACTTCAACCGTGCCCTTTCGGGAGGACGACGGTTCAATCCCGCGTCCGGCCATCCTGATTTAGGTTTTTCGTGATTTTTACTAAATCACTCCAGGCAAATGCCGGGATGGTTCCTTTCAAAGGGCACGGCCGACTTCCTTCCCCGTCCTTCCCCAATCCGATGAGACCGATGACCTCGCTGTCTGGTTTCCTTCCCCAAAACAACCCAACTCAACCGTGCCGGCAGAACGCTGAAGAGCTAATAGGCGCTCGGCACGAATATACGGCTGGGCGCGTTAACGCGGCCAGAGACCACAGGGGAAAGAAGCGGCAGCCCATCTCAGTACGTCAGGAGCACACAGGTGACACTTAAGCCGTCGGCACACGGACCGCGCTGTCGAACGTTAGCGTTGAACGTGCCAAGCTCAACGTGCTGCTGAACGCTCAGGAACGATGCGACTTGCGCATACGGTACGTGGGCCCCAATGTGGTATACGCGAACGCAACACACTCCGGTGGCAGTTGAGGTATGTTTCTAGTTCGTAAATCACACTGTTTACACAATGGGCGCGCGTAAAATTCCCACGTTAGCTCTATTAAAACGCACATTTCTTCCATCGTCCACAAAAAGGAAAGTACCACCAATAAGGACACAGGCTTATATAAGTTCCATTACAAACAGTGCGTTACAAATTTGGAATTCTTCTCCACATAAGATAAACATTATTTCATCATTTCCACATTTTAGTAAAACCCCAAGGTCAGTCTTACTTGATCACTGTTCCTACCCAGTAGCAGAATCTTTGCAACATGTGAATTACGAAGCGTAAAAGAAAAAGGAGCAAAATATCTTTATACAAGTAGCACAAGCTGTCCTGTAGATTAAGCCAGTCGAACAAAGTCACCCCTCAAGAAAAGGTGAACTTACGTTTACATAACATCAAATATTATAGTATATACTTATATTAAACTAATAATAAAGTATCATAACCTAATAAAAACGCGAATGTTAGGGAAAAAGATTTTGAAGTGTCAAGACGCGAACCACCCCCCCCCCCCCCCAACCAACAACTCATTTCAGGATTGAAACGCTACTTATTACGCTAAACCAACATCACAGGTTCTCTCACTAATCATATTTAGTTACCCTTTGCTGAAAACCTTAATCGTAGATATGTTACTAATTGAAAATTAATTAAAACAAATTGTACCAAGAACAATGCGTTTTGGGTGGATCTTCAGTGTGTCGGTGCCTTCAAATAGCCTACTCTCATAATACGCAAGTTACAATAATTCCTTTGCCACGAATATGATGTTTCTCATTATTTTATTGGAACGAATCACACAGTTAACAATGGGTTTTGCAGTGATTCTCAATTTGCTGATGCTCAGAAACGGCATATATACATATAGGCTTGAAATGAATGGCAATATGGCGCCTCACAACTCTGTACTGAAGTGTGGCGGCGTGCGTGTGACGTAGGTAGCGTTGTGCCATCTCATTGGTCAACGCTCAGGCGCACGCTCAGAATATCTGACATGCCAGATATTGCTCTGCGCGTTCGGAAAGAGTCCCAAACGTGCTATTCCACGCTATGACGTCAGAAGCTCGGCACGCTCAACGTTCGGATGCATGGTCCGTGTGCCGATGGCTTAAGGCGGCGCTCGTAAACACGTTCAGGGTACCAGGTAGAAAGACTGGTGGCGGGTGTAAATACGTTCAGAGCCCACAAAGACAGGTAGAAAGGCGCGCGTTAACACAGCCAGAGCAGTTAAAGGGTTAATTGAATGTTTGTAGGTGGGTCTCAGTGGTTAGTAGGTCCCCTTACAACTGGCTGGGTCAGTTATTTCAAAGGCAGTAGGAAGGCAAGGACATAGCATCTTGAGCGGGACCATGCCTACTAAACCACTGACTACTACTTTACTTGATTGGTGACTACTTTACTTTACTTATAGGGGGTAAGTGGATATTTTTTGTGAACTCTCCTGTGTCTCCGACGGTAATTCCATAACGCTGGTCGGCGTAGTTGTGCCACATACCTTGCACACTTGTTAAATAATTTATTTCTTGATTTTTATTAATGGACAAAAATAAAGTGGAGTATAATGTATTAAAGACTGGATGAAAATTTGATTTAATTACATATTGTTTTCTGTGTGAAATATTTTAAAACATTGCACTGCGCAGAAGACACTTATTTATTTATTTATTTTATTTTGATCCAACATCAACTGATTACAAAAAAAGTTTTTTTTTTTTTTTGTTCCAGTCTTCTGGATAAGTCAGAGCCTTACTTACTAGGGTTACATATTATTGGCTGGCACTTATATTTACACAACTTTTTCTAAATTTAGTTGAGAGAACAGAGTTACATATATGAACTATACATAAAAGAAATGTTATTGCCATACTGAGATTAAGGAATCTACAGTTTGTAACACAGTATTCATATCTGACATTCAGATATTTACAGTTTGTGACACAGTCTAAGATATGAGATTACATATATTTTTAGATAGATGGTCTTCCATCATACGAGTGTACTAAATCTAGAAACTCATCTATTGAATATACAGGATTGTTTAGGAGCCATAATTTTAATTTCATTTTTAGTTTTGTAATGGGCAATTTGGAGATATTAGGATGGAAGCAATTCAGTAGTTTTATGCCTGCATAGTGAGGGCTTTTCTCATAAAGTGTTGTTCTATGAGAGATGATGTGGGGTCTCCCTCTACCTCTAGTGTTGTGATCGTGTATTTCTTTATTAAGTGTTTTGTTACTGTTTACTGCCATAATGATTATCTTCAGCACATACAGGTTATGAACAATTAGTATTTTAAATTCTTTAAACAAATTTCTGCAGGACTCCCTGGCACATTTCTTTCCCATAATTCTAAGTGCCTTCTTTTCTAAGGTAAGTACACTTTTCATATTACCTTCACTGCTGGATCCCCATACCTCTATCCCATAACTTAGATGGGATTCAAATAGTGCAAAATATATTTGCCTCAGAGTGGTGATGTTACAAAAACGTATTAGTTTTCTTAGGGCATATATGGTAGTACATAGCTTTTTGCAAATATCATTCACATGATCAGACCAGTTTCACTCTGCATCTAGTGTCAGGCCAAGAAATTTGGTCGAGTATTGTTTTTTAACGTATTCCTCACCCATTAAGATTTGGTTTTCAAGATCAAATTCAATAAAGAAAGATTTATTTGTGTTTAATTTTAGTTCGTTTTCATTAAAATACTGCAGAATTAAGCCTGCTGCAGTATTGGTTTCCACTTCGAGCTGTGAATAACTTGGATTGCTGCATATTAATGTGGTATCATCTGCATATAAGATAGCTGTTGCATGGTTTGTTATGGACTGAATATCATTTACACAGATAATAAAAAGAAGTGGTCCTAATATTGACCCCTGTGGAATACCAAAATTTATGTCAGTGGTGTTTGATTCACATTCTGCACATCAGTTGGATCTCTCTCTTCAAAGAGAGAGAACGTGAAGAGCTGCACATCCTGTGATGATGCATTTAAAGGAAGTAAGAAGCAAGATTGGCTTTGTGCAAAAACCAAGTGTTGTCATGGATCACAACAAGAACCAGAAAACCCCCAATTCCTTAAAAAATCTAACTCCCAGGCACAGAACAGCTTCAAACATCTGATTATTTTACGAATGAGTTAATGTGTTAAATTTTTCCTATTAACATGCAAGTGAGGAAAAGTTTGAAATTATGCTTAAAGTTGGAAGTTGCTAAGTAGTCTCGATATAAAACACTAGATGAATATGGTCTTGGAAATTTGCACTCCATTTTAAGCAAAAGCTATTTTCTCATCCATCAAAATGCACATGGAGTCATCTCTCTTGAACCATGTGTTATACAATGACGAAATTTGACATGTACATTCAGTGGTGTATTTGGACACTGTCTGCAAACTGTGTTTGGAACAGTCGGTAGTAATGAAATAATAAATTACAACACATGCTGAAGTTTTACAATGTGAACTGTGGAAATGTAGTAAGTGATAAACTGTTCACCTTCCATCATTTTGTGGAGGATATTGCGAGAAAAGTTTCAAAAGGTTTAAATTGTACGTTAAGTTTTTTGGAAGTCTCAAAGTGCTTTCATTCCCCAAGAGTGGATGAATATAGTCCAGGTGTGTTGTCAACGCCATCAGTTATGGTGCCTCAGAAAAACACACACACACACATGCACGAAGTTTCTAACTGTAATTCTTGTCTTATTGTGTTAAATTTTTAATTTATGATTATACATCTTAATTAGTAGATTATGGCAGCATTTTACATTTGATCAGTATCTGAGCCAAATATTAAAAATGAAATTTTTGTAGCCCCTGGAAGCCGTTAGGTAGACAACCTATTGCTGGTTGTGGGTTCTCTGATAGTGGTTTAATAACATATGAGTAGATATGGGGGTGGGGTGAGGAGGGGTCAGTAGGAGTGATTCTCGGTTACAAAGCTACAAAATGACCATGAGCAGACTGTAAAAATGTTATCAAATGATTTTTCATCGTTTATTGGATTTTGTATGCTTCAGTGCCTGTGTTCTGTATGTAGAAAAAAGAAATAGAATTTGTGATTCATCTTGGGGTAGAGTTGGCTGCATCCTCTCTGTAACAAGGGTAATGAGGTGGATGCCCATCCTTGACATCAAAATTCGTCTTCCTATAGCCAGACATTTTCGAGAATTTTTGTCAAATACAAACAAGAAAGAACCAACAAGGAAATATGTCCAGTTTCATGTATGTCTGCTTGCTTCTGTACGCAAATACCTATACTATGTGATCAAAAGTATCCAGACACCCCCTAAAACATACGTTTTGCTTATTAGGTGCATTGTGCTGCCACCTACTGCCAGGTAATCAATATCAGCGACCCCAGCAGTCATTAGACATCGTGAGAGAGCAGATTGGGGCGCTCTGCGGAACTCACGGACACCGAACATGGTCAGGTGATTGGGTGTCACTTGTGCCATACATCTCTACGTGAGATTTCCACATTCCTAAACAACCGTAGGTCCACTGTTTCAAACATGATAGTGAAATGAAAACGTGAGGGGACATGTACAGCACAAAAGTGTACAGGCCGACCTTGTCTGTTGACTGACAGAGACCGCCGACAGTTGAAGATGGTTGTAATGTCTAATAGGCAGACATCTGTCTAGACCATCACCCAGGAATTCCAAAGTGCATCAGGAATCACTGCAAGTACTGTGACAGTTAGGTGGGAGGTGAGAAAATTTGGAATTCATGATCGAGAGGCTGCTCATAAACCACACATCACGCCGGTAAATGCCAAACGACCCCTTGCAAGGTGTAAGGAGCGTAAACATTAGAGGATTGAACAGTCGAAAAACATTGTGTGGAGTGACGAATTACGGTACACGATGTGGCAATCCAATGGCAGGGTTTTGGTATGGCAAATTCCCAGTGAATGTCTTCTGCCGGCGTGTGTAGTGCCAAGAGTAAAATTCGCAGGTGTTGGTTTTATGGTGTGATCATTTTTTTCATGGAGGGGGCTTGCACCACTTGTTGTTTTATGTGGCACTATCACAGCACAGGCCTACATTGATGTTTTAAGTACCATCTCGCTTTTACTGCTGAGAGCAATTCGGGAATGGCGGTTGCATCTTTCAGCACGATTGACTACCTGTTCATAATGCACAGCCTGTGGTGAAATGGTTCCACGACAATAACATCCCTGTAATGGACTGGCTTGCGCAGAGGCCTGACCTGAATCATATAGAAGACCTTTGGGATGTTTTTGAATACCATCTTCGTGGCAAGCCTCATCGACCGATATCGACACCTCTCCTCAATGCAGCACTCCGTGAAGAATGGGCTGCCATTCCCCTAGAAACCTTCCAGCACCTGATTGAACGTATGCCTGCGAGAGTGGAAGCTTTCATTAAGGCTAAGGGTGGGCCAACACCATACTGAATGCCAACATTACCGATGGAGGGTTCCACGAACTTGTAACCGCTTTAGCCTTCTCACGTTTACTGTTCTGAATTTCCTGATTACGAGGCATTCTTTGCTCTTAACTGTCTTTGCCCTTCATCAAGTTGGTAGGTGTGAGATGCATTTAGGGTTTCTATTGCTATAATGAGCAGTTGGGGACCCCTCACATTACTGTGACCTACATACAGTCCTGACCTGTATCTACATCTGCATAATACTCCACATGCCACCACACGGTCATGACAGAGGATATCCTGTACTACTACAAGTCATTTCCTGCACTGTTCCACTCACAAATAGAACAAGGGAAAAACCGTTGAGTATATGCTTCCATATGAGCCCTAACTGCTTATATTTCATCTTCGTGGTCCTTACACAAAATGTATGTTCGTGGCAGTAGAATCTTTCTGCAATCTGCTTTAAATGCCAATTCTCTAAATTTTCTCAATGTCATTCCCCAAAAAGAACATAGTCTTTCCTCCAGGGATCTCTGTTTGAGTTCCCAAAGCATCTCTCTAATACCTGCCCTAAAATTCTTCCAATAAACCGAAGTTGACCACTCACCTCCGGTACCACAATCGTCATATGCTCATTCCATTTCATATCGCTTTGCAACTTTATGCCCAGATACTTAAACAACATGACTGTGTCAAGCAGAACACTAGTAATGCTGTATCCAAATATTACAGGTTTATTTTTCCCTACTCATCCACTTTAAATTAACATTTTTCTGCAGTTTGAGCTAGCTGCCACCCATTACACCAACTAGAAATTTTGTATCCTCCTGCAGTCACTCAAGTTTGATACCTTCCCATACACGACAGTACCGTCAGCAAACAACCACAGATTGCTGCCCACCCTGTCCGCCATATCATTTATGTATACAGAAAATAACAGTGGTCCTGTCACACTTCCCTGAGGCAGTCCTGCCTATATCCTTGCCTTTGATGAACACTGGCCATGAAGGACAAGGTACTGGGTTCTGTTACCTAAGAAGTTTTCAAGCTACTCTCATATCTGGTAACCTTTTCCATTTGCTCTTACCCTCATTAACAGTCTGCAGTTGCTCATAGTATCAAATGCGTTCTGGAAATCTAGAAATATAGAATTTGCTTGTTGCCCTTCATCCATAGTTCGCAGTGTATCTTGTGAGTAAAGGGTAAGGAATGCTTTCTAAAACCATGCTGATCTGTGGCCATAAGCTTCTTAACCTCAAGGAAATTTGTTATATTCATACCAAAAGTACGTTCAGGGACTGTACAGCAGATCGGTGTTAGGGATACTGTTCTGTAATTTTGCGGGTCTGTTCTTTTATCCTTCTTGTATGCAAGAGTCACCTGCGCTTTTTCCAATCCTTTGGGGATTCACACAGGATGAAAGATTCACGATAAATGCAATTTAAGTAAGGGGCAGTGCTGTAGCGTACTCTTTGTAAATCTGAATTGGGATTCCATCCAGACCTGGAGACGTATTTATTTTCAACTGTTTCAGTCGTCATTTCTCTATGTCATAGATGCTTATTAGTATGTCATTCATGTGGTCAAACGATGGTATATTTGTACGATTCTCCTGGGTGAATGATTTCATAAATGTGAAATTGAAAACTTCGCCGCCGGCTGCAGTGGCCATGCTGTTCTAGGCGCTACAGTTTGGAACCGCGCAACCGCTACGGTCGCAGGTTCGAATCCTGCCTCGGGCATGGATGTGTGTGATGTCCTTAGGTTAGTTAGGTTTAAGTAGTTCTAAGTTCTAGGGGACTCATGACCAAAGAAGTTAAGTCCCATAGTGCTCAGAGCCATTTGAACCAAAACTTCGCCTATCTTCAACTACCACACCAGGCTGATCACGTGAAGCCTCACACTTGCTTAGCGATTTTACATAGTACCAGAATTTTCCTGGCATCTCAACCAAATATTTTACTAATGACGGTGGTAGTTGTCGTATGCTTCACACACAGATTTTTTCACAGATCTGCATATACTTCTCCATACATTGTTTCTCGGCTCTGGCATCGGTATTGCCACCTATAACTCGATTTTAATGCGCTAATGTTCTTTCACCACCAGAAAACTTTCCTGGTGGACGTCACTAACTCCAGATGAACTACCCTTGGACCAAGGGTCTGATGACCTCACTGTTTAGTCCCTTAACTCCAAACAACCATCAGAACACTTACCTCTGGTCAGGAGCATGTAGAGCAGCAGTAGCTCAAGTTTAGAAGAATAGTTAACCATGGACTGGATAGATATGTACATAATGGAACAGTTCATGATAGGGCACCCCATGGTGTACAGTCACTGTAAAGAAACTACTACAGAACTAGTGATTGGTGCATAGTAGCTGTGAAACAAACTACAGGGCTTGTAACTTCCCCATCCCCCCCTTTTTCCCTCATTATTCATTTCAAATTATTATTTGTGGCTGTCACACTTGGGTGACAGAAAGAATCTACTTCGTTTTGAAGTATGACTGCGTTACCTAAAACGATATGTCCCTCTTTACTTAAGGGGCTCCGGACTGCCCTATAGTTGCAATGTAAAAATAACGCTTATAAATTACATCTTTCCTCACAAAGTATTTGAGGTAGGAAGTTGAACTTTTTACAGATTATTTATTGGAATATGGGCTACAACTTAACACAGGGATTTTACAAAATTTTAGTTCAGTTATTAAAGATAATTTTTTTTCAATTGTAATGAAAATTCACAACATTTTTTGCAATTTTTTATTTATATATTCAAAAGTATACAGTTTTTTGGAAAAAGGCTGTGTTAAATTATGCAGAAGGTACTGTGTAACATTTACTGAACGTTTGAAACAAATATGTTTGGAAGATCCTTAGAAAACATGTAATTAGTATGAGAAAATAAAAGTTTTGGTAATCGAGCGACAAAGATTGGATTAACTTTTTAGTGCATTCCAGGTCCATAGGATGGATTATCTTCATCCTCTGCAAACTCCTCCTCCAGCTTCCTCTTGTTCCTCCTCCTGTTTACTCTTGCTTGTATTTCTAGACTCTTTACAGCCCTGTCTGCAGCCCGAAGGCATTCCTTGTCTAAAGCAAGCATCTCTCGTACCATGTTAGAACCTATCTTCATTCCCATATTTCTAAATACCTTGCACCTTACAATGTTGCCATCATTGAAAGTCGCAACAGCATCATACACACCAAAGTGAAGTGTTTCTATTCCAACAAATACAGTCTTGGAGATTCTCGACCATATAACACTATTTACACTTTCATTGGGGTTTTGAGTTTTTCTGTGAATACACTTTTTCAACAGTTCAGGTGCTGCTAAGTCTCTGAAAATAGGTTTTATCACCTCCATTATTGCATGAGGCAGACTATGCTTATGAGTGTACACTTAACCAGTTAGCAATCCTTTGTTATATTTACACCAACTGTCTTCTTCTTTGGGACACAAGCTATTTTCACCGCCTTTATTGTTTACAGTAATAACACATACCTTTGGCTTTCCAACATTTCTCCTTTTCTTAAAAGCCTTCAGAGGATTTCTAATAACTTTACTTTTACTCATTATTATACTTCAACAAAACAGAGACTCAAGAAACAGAATTAATTACGAATATTTTCGAGATAACGACAGAGTAAATAAACATGAAACAATCGACAATCACACCAGCGATATATATTGAACCATCACAGGTTAGCCACAACACATACTTTATCTCACATCACTAAAATGTACCTGATGAACACGGACGTTAATAATAACACCATTTGACAGCAGTTTAACAGCGCCACAGTGGGTCACGCCCATGTAGAACACATTTCAAAAAAAATTTAAAAATAGTTGTAGACTTCGGAATTGAATAAATTATATATCTATTAAAAGGTAATAGTCTGCAGATTCAGAAAACGCAAAAAAGTAAAAATTGAAATTTTCATGATTTTGAGCCTTTCTGGATCCCCTTAATCAATTTTAAAGATCCTCCTATTAAGGTTGAAAAATGTTGCATTGAAACTTATATCATTTTACTTTGTTTATTGAATACGCAAATCACACACTTGCTTACAATGCCTAGATCCAACCATGCTTACGTTAATAGTTAAATTTCCACCTCCACGCTGAAGTTTGCCCATTTCTGTATGACTTTCCCAAAAAAAGTCTATTGCTCTGACAGTCCATGGTGGCATTCGTGACTGTTCAAGTAATACTGTACTGAAAATTGATGCTACTAGCTGAAAACGTCAATACTGCTAGATTCACTGATTTTGTGTGTAGTTATTCACATCCTCCACAAATAAACAGGATCATTACTCATTGTTGCCTTACCAATTGATGGAAAACATCCAGGCTCAAATTGTGTCACATCAGGAAACTGCTAAAATAATTTTTGTGCAACCCTATCAATGACTCCTTGCGTTACAGTGCATGACTTTTAATGCTTAGCGTAGTTGAACATAAAATGACGAGACAGTGCTCATGTTGAAAAAAAAAACACACACTTGTCATAGAAAGTTTGAGAGAACCAGTGATGCGTAAGGGGTACGATTTCCTATGTCATGCCATTTTCGATAGTAGTACTACTTACCAGTTGTAGAGATGCTGAATGAAATGCATTTGGCTGTCAAGGGGGCGATGTGTGCAGCATTCAGTAACCAACATAGTAGAATCACATTGGAAGATTTCCTAAACTTACAGAGTACGCGAAGGAACTTGCCCCCCTTCTTGCAGCGGTGTACCGTAGGTCTCTAGAAGAGCGTAGCGTTCCCAAGGATTGGAAAAGGGCACAGGTCATCCCCGTTTTCAAGAAGGGACGTCGAACAGATGTGCAGAACTATAGACCTATATTTCTAACGTCGACCAGTTGTAGAATTTTGGAACACGTATTATGTTCGAGTACAATGACTTTTCTGCAGACTAGAAATCTACTCTGTAGGAATCAGCATGAGTTTCGAAAAAGACGGTCGTGTGAAACCCAGCTCGCGCTATTCGTCCACGAGACTCAGAGGGCCATAGAAACGGGTTCACAGGTAGATGCCGTGTTTCTTGACTTCCGCAAGGCGTTCGATACAGTTCCCCACAGACGTTTAATGAACAAAGTAAGAGCATATGGACTATCAGACCAATTGTGTGATTCGATTGAAGAGTTCCTAGATAACAGAACGCAGCATGTCATTCTCAATGGAGAGAAGTCTTCCGAAGTAAGAGTGATTTCAGGTGTGCCGCAGGGGAGTGTCGTAGGAGCGTTGCTATTCACAATATACATAAATGACCTTGTGGATGACATCGGAAGTTCACTGAGGCTTTTTGCGGATGATGCTGTGGTATATCGAGAGGTTGTAACAATGGAAAATTGTACTGAAATGCAGGAGGATCTGCAGCGAATTGACGCATGGTGCAGGGAATGGCAATTGAATCTCAATGTAAACAAGCATAATGTGCTGCGAATACATATAAAGAAAGATCCCTTATCATTTAACTACAAAATAGCATGTCAGCAACTGGAAGCAGTTAATTCCATAAATTATCTGGGAGCACGCATTAGGAGTGATTTAAAATGGATTGATCATATAAAGTTGATCGTTGGTAAAGCAGATGCCAGACTGAGATTCATTGAAAGAATCCTAAGGAAATGCAATCCGAAAACAAAGGAAGTAGGTTACAGTACGCTTGTTCGCCCGCTGCTTGAATACTGCTCAGCAGTGTGGGATCCGTACCAGATAGGGTTCTGAAAATTGATGCTACTAGCTGAAAACGTCAATACTGCTAGATTCACTGATTTTGTGTGTAGTTATTCACATCCTCCACAAATAAACAGGATCATTACTCATTGTTGCCTTACCAATTGATGGAAAACATCCAGGCTCAAATTGTGTCACATCAGGAAACTGCTAAAATAATTTTTGTGCAACCCTAACAATGACTCCTTGCGTTACAGTGCATGACTTTTAATGCTTAGCGTAGTTGAACATAAAATGACGAGACAGTGCTCATGTTGAAAAAAAAACACACACTTGTCATAGGAAGTTTGAGAGAACCAGTGATGCGTAAGGGGTACGATTTCTTATGTCATGCCATTTTCGATAGTAGTACTACTTACCAGTTGTAGAGATGCTGAATGAAATGCATTTGGCTGTCAAGGGGGCGATGTGTGCAGCATTCAGTAACCAACATAGTAGAATCACATTGGAAGATTTCCTAAACTTACAGAGTACGCGAAGGAACTTGCCCCCCTTCTTGCAGCGGTGTACCGTAGGTCTCTAGAAGAGCGTAGCGTTCCCAAGGATTGGAAAAGGGCACAGGTCATCCCCGTTTTCAAGAAGGGACGTCGAACAGATGTGCAGAACTATAGACCTATATTTCTAACGTCGACCAGTTGTAGAATTTTGGAACACGTATTATGTTCGAGTACAATGACTTTTCTGCAGACTAGAAATCTACTCTGTAGGAATCAGCATGAGTTTCGAAAAAGACGGTCGTGTGAAACCCAGCTCGCGCTATTCGTCCACGAGACTCAGAGGGCCATAGAAACGGGTTCACAGGTAGATGCTGTGTTTCTTGACTTCCGCAAGGCGTTCGATACAGTTCCCCACAGACGTTTAATGAACAAAGTAAGAGCATATGGACTATCAGACCAATTGTGTGATTCGATTGAAGAGTTCCTAGATAACAGAACGCAGCATGTCATTCTCAATGGAGAGAAGTCTTCCGAAGTAAGAGTGATTTCAGGTGTGCCGCAGGGGAGTGTCGTAGGAGCGTTGCTATTCACAATATACATAAATGACCTTGTGGATGACATCGGAAGTTCACTGAGGCTTTTTGCGGATGATGCTGTGGTATATCAAGAGGTTGTAACAATGGAAAATTGTACTGAAATGCAGGAGGATCTGCAGCGAATTGACGCATGGTGCAGGGAATGGCAATTGAATCTCAATGTAAACAAGCATAATGTGCTGCGAATACATATAAAGAAAGATCCCTTATCATTTAACTACAAAATAGCATGTCAGCAACTGGAAGCAGTGAATGCCATAAATTATCTGGGAGCACGCATTAGGAGTGATTTAAAATGGATTGATCATATAAAGTTGATCGTTGGTAAAGCAGATGCCAGACTGAGATTCATTGGAAGAATCCTAAGGAAATGCAATCCGAAAACAAAGGAAGTAGGTTACAGTACGCTTGTTCGCCCGCTGCTTGAATACTGCTCAGCAGTGTGGGATCCGTACCAGATAGGGTTCTGAAAATTGATGCTACTAGCTGAAAACGTCAATACTGCTAGATTCACTGATTTTGTGTGTAGTTATTCACATCCTCCACAAATAAACAGGATCATTACTCATTGTTGCCTTACCAATTGATGGAAAACATCCAGGCTCAAATTGTGTCACATCAGGAAACTGCTAAAATAATTTTTGTGCAACCCTATCAATGACTCCTTGCGTTACAGTGCATGACTTTTAATGCTTAGCGTAGTTGAACATAAAATGACGAGACAGTGCTCATGTTGAAAAAAAAAAACACACACTTGTCATAGGAAGTTTGAGAGAACCAGTGATGCGTAAGGGGTACGATTTCCTATGTCATGCCATTTTCGATAGTAGTACTACTTACCAGTTGTAGAGATGCTGAATGAAATGCATTTGGCTGTCAAGGGGGCGATGTGTGCAGCATTCAGTAACCAACATAGTAGAATCACATTGGAAGATTTCCTAAACTTACAGAGTACGCGAAGGAACTTGCCCCCCTTCTTGCAGCGGTGTACCGTAGGTCTCTAGAAGAGCGTAGCGTTCCCAAGGATTGGAAAAGGGCACAGGTCATCCCCGTTTTCAAGAAGGGACGTCGAACAGATGTGCAGAACTATAGACCTATATTTCTAACGTCGACCAGTTGTAGAATTTTGGAACACGTATTATGTTCGAGTACAATGACTTTTCTGCAGACTAGAAATCTACTCTGTAGGAATCAGCATGAGTTTCGAAAAAGACGGTCGTGTGAAACCCAGCTCGCGCTATTCGTCCACGAGACTCAGAGGGCCATAGAAACGGGTTCACAGGTAGATGCTGTGTTTCTTGACTTCCGCAAGGCGTTCGATACAGTTCCCCACAGACGTTTAATGAACAAAGTAAGAGCATATGGACTATCAGACCAATTGTGTGATTCGATTGAAGAGTTCCTAGATAACAGAACGCAGCATGTCATTCTCAATGGAGAGAAGTCTTCCGAAGTAAGAGTGATTTCAGGTGTGCCGCAGGGGAGTGTCGTAGGAGCGTTGCTATTCACAATATACATAAATGACCTTGTGGATGACATCGGAAGTTCACTGAGGCTTTTTGCGGATGATGCTGTGGTATATCGAGAGGTTGTAACAATGGAAAATTGTACTGAAATGCAGGAGGATCTGCAGCGAATTGACGCATGGTGCAGGGAATGGCAATTGAATCTCAATGTAAACAAGCATAATGTGCTGTGAATACATATAAAGAAAGATCCCTTATCATTTAACTACAAAATAGCATGTCAGCAACTGGAAGCAGTTAATGCCATAAATTATCTGGGAGCACGCATTAGGAGTGATTTAAAATGGATTGATCATATAAAGTTGATCGTTGGTAAAGCAGATGCCAGACTGAGATTCATTGGAAGAATCCTAAGGAAATGCAATCCGAAAACAAAGGAAGTAGGTTACAGTACGCTTGTTCGCCCGCTGCTTGAATACTGCTCAGCAGTGTGGGATCCGTACCAGATAGGGTTCTGAAAATTGATGCTACTAGCTGAAAACGTCAATACTGCTAGATTCACTGATTTTGTGTGTAGTTATTCACATCCTCCACAAATAAACAGGATCATTACTCATTGTTGCCTTACCAATTGATGGAAAACATCCAGGCTCAAATTGTGTCACATCAGGAAACTGCTAAAATAATTTTTGTGCAACCCTATCAATGACTCCTTGCGTTACAGTGCATGACTTTTAATGCTTAGCGTAGTTGAACATAAAATGACGAGACAGTGCTCATGTTGAAAAAAAAAAACACACTCTTGTCATAGGAAGTTTGAGAGAACCAGTGATGCGTAAGGGGTACGATTTCCTATGTCATGCCATTTTCGATAGTAGTACTACTTACCAGTTGTAGAGATGCTGAATGAAATGCATTTGGCTGTCAAGGGGGCGATGTGTGCAGCATTCAGTAACCAACATAGTAGAATCACATTGGAAGATTTCCTAAACTTACAGAGTACGCGAAGGAACTTGCCCCCCTTCTTGCAGCGGTGTACCGTAGGTCTCTAGAAGAGCGTAGCGTTCCCAAGGATTGGAAAAGGGCACAGGTCATCCCCGTTTTCAAGAAGGGACGTCGAACAGATGTGCAGAACTATAGACCTATATTTCTAACGTCGACCAGTTGTAGAATTTTGGAACACGTATTATGTTCGAGTACAATGACTTTTCTGCAGACTAGAAATCTACTCTGTAGGAATCAGCATGAGTTTCGAAAAAGACGGTCGTGTGAAACCCAGCTCGCGCTATTCGTCCACGAGACTCAGAGGGCCATAGAAACGGGTTCACAGGTAGATGCTGTGTTTCTTGACTTCCGCAAGGCGTTCGATACAGTTCCCCACAGACGTTTAATGAACAAAGTAAGAGCATATGGACTATCAGACCAATTGTGTGATTCGATTGAAGAGTTCCTAGATAACAGAACGCAGCATGTCATTCTC
Organism: Schistocerca piceifrons; assembly: GCF_021461385.2. Lineage (NCBI taxonomy): Eukaryota > Metazoa > Arthropoda > Insecta > Orthoptera > Acrididae > Schistocerca > Schistocerca piceifrons. Next base: position 765,975,927 of record NC_060149.1, on the reverse strand, counting down.
AATGGAGAGAAGTCTTCCGAAGTTAGAGTGATTTCAGGTGTGCCGCAGGGGAGTGTCGTAGGAGCGTTGCTATTCACAATATACATAAATGACGTTGTGGATGACATCGGAAGTTCACTGAGGCTTTTTGCGGATGATGCTGTGGTATATCGAGAGGTTGTAACAATGGAAAATTGTACTGAAATGCAGGAGGATCTGCAGCGAATTGACGCATGGTGCAGGGAATGGCAATTGAATCTCAATGTAAACAAGCATAATGTGCTGCGAATACATATAAAGAAAGATCCCTTATCATTTAACTACAAAATAGCATGTCAGCAACTGGAAGCAGTTAATTCCATAAATTATCTGGGAGCACGCATTAGGAGTGATTTAAAATGGATTGATCATATAAAGTTGATCGTTGGTAAAGCAGATGCCAGACTGAGATTCATTGGAAGAATCCTAAGGAAATGCAATCCGAAAACAAAGGAAGTAGGTTACAGTACGCTTGTTCGCCCGCTGCTTGAATACTGCTCAGCAGTGTGGGATCCGTACCAGATAGGGTTCTGAAAATTGATGCTACTAGCTGAAAACGTCAATACTGCTAGATTCACTGATTTTGTGTGTAGTTATTCACATCCTCCACAAATAAACAGGATCATTACTCATTGTTGCCTTACCAATTGATGGAAAACATCCAGGCTCAAATTGTGTCACATCAGGAAACTGCTAAAATAATTTTTGTGCAACCCTAACAATGACTCCTTGCGTTACAGTGCGTGACTTTTAATGCTTAGCGTAGTTGAACATAAAATGACGAGACAGTGCTCATGTTGAAAAAAAAAAACACACACTTGTCATAGGAAGTTTGAGAGAACCAGTGATGCGTAAGGGGTACGATTTCCTATGTCATGCCATTTTCGATAGTAGTACTACTTACCAGTTGTAGAGATGCTGAATGAAATGCATTTGGCTGTCAAGGGGGCGATGTGTGCAGCATTCAGTAACCAACATAGTAGAATCACATTGGAAGATTTCCTAAACTTACAGAGTACGCGAAGGAACTTGCCCCCCTTCTTGCAGCGGTGTACCGTAGGTCTCTAGAAGAGCGTAGCGTTCCCAAGGATTGGAAAAGGGCACAGGTCATCCCCGTTTTCAAGAAGGGACGTCGAACAGATGTGCAGAACTATAGACCTATATTTCTAACGTCGACCAGTTGTAGAATTTTGGAACACGTATTATGTTCGAGTACAATGACTTTTCTGCAGACTAGAAATCTACTCTGTAGGAATCAGCATGAGTTTCGAAAAAGACGGTCGTGTGAAACCCAGCTCGCGCTATTCGTCCACGAGACTCAGAGGGCCATAGAAACGGGTTCACAGGTAGATGCCGTGTTTCTTGACTTCCGCAAGGCGTTCGATACAGTTCCCCACAGACGTTTAATGAACAAAGTAAGAGCAAATGGACTATCAGACCAATTGTGTGATTCGATTGAAGAGTTCCTAGATAACAGAATGCAGCATGTCATTCTCAATGGAGAGAAGTCTTCCGAAGTAAGAGTGATTTCAGGTGTGCCGCAGGGGAGTGTCGTAGGAGCGTTGCTATTCACAATATACATAAATGACCTTGTGGATGACATCGGAAGTTCACTGAGGCTTTTTGCGGATGATGCTGTGGTATATCGAGAGGTTGTAACAATGGAAAATTGTACTGAAATGCAGGAGGATCTGCAGCGAATTGACGCATGGTGCAGGGAATGGCAATTGAATCTCAATGTAAACAAGCATAATGTGCTGCGAATACATATAAAGAAAGATCCCTTATCATTTAACTACAAAATAGCATGTCAGCAACTGGAAGCAGTTAATTCCATAAATTATCTGGGAGCACGCATTAGGAGTGATTTAAAATGGATTGATCATATAAAGTTGATCGTTGGTAAAGCAGATGCCAGACTGAGATTCATTGGCAGAATCCTAAGGAAATGCAATCCGAAAACAAAGGAAGTAGGTTACAGTACGCTTGTTCGCCCGCTGCTTGAATACTGCTCAGCAGTGTGGGATCCGTACCAGATAGGGTTCTGAAAATTGATGCTACTAGCTGAAAACGTCAATACTGCTAGATTCACTGATTTTGTGTGTAGTTATTCACATCCTCCACAAATAAACAGGATCATTACTCATTGTTGCCTTACCAATTGATGGAAAACATCCAGGCTCAAATTGTGTCACATCAGGAAACTGCTAAAATAATTTTTGTGCAACCCTAACAATGACTCCTTGCGTTACAGTGCATGACTTTTAATGCTTAGCGTAGTTGAACATAAAATGACGAGACAGTGCTCATGTTGAAAAAAAAAACACACACTTGTCATAGGAAGTTTGAGAGAACCAGTGATGCGTAAGGGGTACGATTTCCTATGTCATGCCATTTTCGATAGTAGTACTACTTACCAGTTGTAGAGATGCTGAATGAAATGCATTTGGCTGTCAAGGGGGCGATGTGTGCAGCATTCAGTAACCAACATAGTAGAATCACATTGGAAGATTTCCTAAACTTACAGAGTACGCGAAGGAACTTGCCCCCCTTCTTGCAGCGGTGTACCGTAGGTCTCTAGAAGAGCGTAGCGTTCCCAAGGATTGGAAAAGGGCACAGGTCATCCCCGTTTTCAAGAAGGGACGTCGAACAGATGTGCAGAACTATAGACCTATATTTCTAACGTCGACCAGTTGTAGAATTTTGGAACACGTATTATGTTCGAGTACAATGACTTTTCTGCAGACTAGAAATCTACTCTGTAGGAATCAGCATGAGTTTCGAAAAAGACGGTCGTGTGAAACCCAGCTCGCGCTATTCGTCCACGAGACTCAGAGGGCCATAGAAACGGGTTCACAGGTAGATGCCGTGTTTCTTGACTTCCGCAAGGCGTTCGATACAGTTCCCCACAGACGTTTAATGAACAAAGTAAGAGCATATGGACTATCAGACCAATTGTGTGATTCGATTGAAGAGTTCCTAGATAACAGAACGCAGCATGTCATTCTCAATGGAGAGAAGTCTTCCGAAGTAAGAGTGATTTCAGGTGTGCCGCAGGGGAGTGTCGTAGGAGCGTTGCTATTCACAATATACATAAATGACCTTGTGGATGACATCGGAAGTTCACTGAGGCTTTTTGCGGATGATGCTGTGGTATATCGAGAGGTTGTAACAATGGAAAATTGTACTGAAATGCAGGAGGATCTGCAGCGAATTGACGCATGGTGCAGGGAATGGCAATTGAATCTCAATGTAAACAAGCATAATGTGCTGCGAATACATATAAAGAAAGATCCCTTATCATTTAACTACAAAATAGCATGTCAGCAACTGGAAGCAGTTAATGCCATAAATTATCTGGGAGCACGCATTAGGAGTGATTTAAAATGGATTGATCATATAAAGTTGATCGTTGGTAAAGCAGATGCCAGACTGAGATTCATTGGAAGAATCCTAAGGAAATGCAATGCGAAAACAAAGGAAGTAGGTTACAGTACGCTTGTTCGCCCGCTGCTTGAATACTGCTCAGCAGTGTGGGATCCGTACCAGATAGGGCTCTGAAAATTGATGCTACTAGCTGAAAACGTCAATACTGCTAGATTCACTGATTTTGTGTGTAGTTATTCACATCCTCCACAAATAAACAGGATCATTACTCATTGTTGCCTTACCAATTGATGGAAAACATCCAGGCTCAAATTGTGTCACATCAGGAAACTGCTAAAATAATTTTTGTGCAACCCTATCAATGACTCCTTGCGTTACAGTGCATGACTTTTAATGCTTAGCGTAGTTGAACATAAAATGACGAGACAGTGCTCATGTTGAAAAAAAAAAACACACTTGTCATAGGAAGTTTGAGAGAACCAGTGATGCGTAAGGGGTACAATTTCCTATGTCATGCCATTTTCGATAGTAGTACTACTTACCAGTTGTAGAGATGCTGAATGAAATGCATTTGGCTGTCAAGGGGGCGATGTGTGCAGCATTCAGTAACCAACATAGTAGAATCACATTGGAAGATTTCCTAAACTTACAGAGTACGCGAAGGAACTTGCCCCCCTTCTTGCAGCGGTGTACCGTAGGTCTCTAGAAGAGCGTAGCGTTCCCAAGGATTGGAAAAGGGCACAGGTCATCCCCGTTTTCAAGAAGGGACGTCGAACAGATGTGCAGAACTATAGACCTATATTTCTAACGTCGACCAGTTGTAGAATTTTGGAACACGTATTATGTTCGAGTACAATGACTTTTCTGCAGACTAGAAATCTACTCTGTAGGAATCAGCATGAGTTTCGAAAAAGACGGTCGTGTGAAACCCAGCTCGCGCTATTCGTCCACGAGACTCAGAGGGCCATAGAAACGGGTTCACAGGTAGATGCCGTGTTTCTTGACTTCCGCAAGGCGTTCGATACAGTTCCCCACAGACGTTTAATGAACAAAGTAAGAGCATATGGACTATCAGACCAATTGTGTGATTCGATTGAAGAGTTCCTAGATAACAGAACGCAGCATGTCATTCTCAATGGAGAGAAGTCTTCCGAAGTAAGAGTGATTTCAGGTGTGCCGCAGGGGAGTGTCGTAGGAGCGTTGCTATTCACAATATACATAAATGACCTTGTGGATGACATCGGAAGTTCACTGAGGCTTTTTGCGGATGATGCTGTGGTATATCGAGAGGTTGTAACAATGGAAAATTGTACTGAAATGCAGGAGGATCTGCAGCGAATTGACGCATGGTGCAGGGAATGGCAATTGAATCTCAATGTAAACAAGCATAATGTGCTGCGAATACATATAAAGAAAGATCCCTTATCATTTAACTACAAAATAGCATGTCAGCAACTGGAAGCAGTTAATTCCATAAATTATCTGGGAGCACGCATTAGGAGTGATTTAAAATGGATTGATCATATAAAGTTGATCGTTGGTAAAGCAGATGCCAGACTGAGATTCATTGAAAGAATCCTAAGGAAATGCAATCCGAAAACAAAGGAAGTAGGTTACAGTACGCTTGTTCGCCCGCTGCTTGAATACTGCTCAGCAGTGTGGGATCCGTACCAGATAGGGTTCTGAAAATTGATGCTACTAGCTGAAAACGTCAATACTGCTAGATTCACTGATTTTGTGTGTAGTTATTCACATCCTCCACAAATAAACAGGATCATTACTCATTGTTGCCTTACCAATTGATGGAAAACATCCAGGCTCAAATTGTGTCACATCAGGAAACTGCTAAAATAATTTTTGTGCAACCCTAACAATGACTCCTTGCGTTACAGTGCATGACTTTTAATGCTTAGCGTAGTTGAACATAAAATGACGAGACAGTGCTCATGTTGAAAAAAAAAACACACACTTGTCATAGGAAGTTTGAGAGAACCAGTGATGCGTAAGGGGTACGATTTCTTATGTCATGCCATTTTCGATAGTAGTACTACTTACCAGTTGTAGAGATGCTGAATGAAATGCATTTGGCTGTCAAGGGGGCGATGTGTGCAGCATTCAGTAACCAACATAGTAGAATCACATTGGAAGATTTCCTAAACTTACAGAGTACGCGAAGGAACTTGCCCCCCTTCTTGCAGCGGTGTACCGTAGGTCTCTAGAAGAGCGTAGCGTTCCCAAGGATTGGAAAAGGGCACAGGTCATCCCCGTTTTCAAGAAGGGACGTCGAACAGATGTGCAGAACTATAGACCTATATTTCTAACGTCGACCAGTTGTAGAATTTTGGAACACGTATTATGTTCGAGTACAATGACTTTTCTGCAGACTAGAAATCTACTCTGTAGGAATCAGCATGAGTTTCGAAAAAGACGGTCGTGTGAAACCCAGCTCGCGCTATTCGTCCACGAGACTCAGAGGGCCATAGAAACGGGTTCACAGGTAGATGCTGTGTTTCTTGACTTCCGCAAGGCGTTCGATACAGTTCCCCACAGACGTTTAATGAACAAAGTAAGAGCATATGGACTATCAGACCAATTGTGTGATTCGATTGAAGAGTTCCTAGATAACAGAACGCAGCATGTCATTCTCAATGGAGAGAAGTCTTCCGAAGTAAGAGTGATTTCAGGTGTGCCGCAGGGGAGTGTCGTAGGAGCGTTGCTATTCACAATATACATAAATGACCTTGTGGATGACATCGGAAGTTCACTGAGGCTTTTTGCGGATGATGCTGTGGTATATCAAGAGGTTGTAACAATGGAAAATTGTACTGAAATGCAGGAGGATCTGCAGCGAATTGACGCATGGTGCAGGGAATGGCAATTGAATCTCAATGTAAACAAGCATAATGTGCTGCGAATACATATAAAGAAAGATCCCTTATCATTTAACTACAAAATAGCATGTCAGCAACTGGAAGCAGTTAATGCCATAAATTATCTGGGAGCACGCATTAGGAGTGATTTAAAATGGATTGATCATATAAAGTTGATCGTTGGTAAAGCAGATGCCAGACTGAGATTCATTGGAAGAATCCTAAGGAAATGCAATCCGAAAACAAAGGAAGTAGGTTACAGTACGCTTGTTCGCCCGCTGCTTGAATACTGCTCAGCAGTGTGGGATCCGTACCAGATAGGGTTCTGAAAATTGATGCTACTAGCTGAAAACGTCAATACTGCTAGATTCACTGATTTTGTGTGTAGTTATTCACATCCTCCACAAATAAACAGGATCATTACTCATTGTTGCCTTACCAATTGATGGAAAACATCCAGGCTCAAATTGTGTCACATCAGGAAACTGCTAAAATAATTTTTGTGCAACCCTATCAATGACTCCTTGCGTTACAGTGCATGACTTTTAATGCTTAGCGTAGTTGAACATAAAATGACGAGACAGTGCTCATGTTGAAAAAAAAAAACACACACTTGTCATAGGAAGTTTGAGAGAACCAGTGATGCGTAAGGGGTACGATTTCCTATGTCATGCCATTTTCGATAGTAGTACTACTTACCAGTTGTAGAGATGCTGAATGAAATGCATTTGGCTGTCAAGGGGGCGATGTGTGCAGCATTCAGTAACCAACATAGTAGAATCACATTGGAAGATTTCCTAAACTTACAGAGTACGCGAAGGAACTTGCCCCCCTTCTTGCAGCGGTGTACCGTAGGTCTCTAGAAGAGCGTAGCGTTCCCAAGGATTGGAAAAGGGCACAGGTCATCCCCGTTTTCAAGAAGGGACGTCGAACAGATGTGCAGAACTATAGACCTATATTTCTAACGTCGACCAGTTGTAGAATTTTGGAACACGTATTATGTTCGAGTACAATGACTTTTCTGCAGACTAGAAATCTACTCTGTAGGAATCAGCATGAGTTTCGAAAAAGACGGTCGTGTGAAACCCAGCTCGCGCTATTCGTCCACGAGACTCAGAGGGCCATAGAAACGGGTTCACAGGTAGATGCTGTGTTTCTTGACTTCCGCAAGGCGTTCGATACAGTTCCCCACAGACGTTTAATGAACAAAGTAAGAGCATATGGACTATCAGACCAATTGTGTGATTCGATTGAAGAGTTCCTAGATAACAGAACGCAGCATGTCATTCTCAATGGAGAGAAGTCTTCCGAAGTTAGAGTGATTTCAGGTGTGCCGCAGGGGAGTGTCGTAGGAGCGTTGCTATTCACAATATACATAAATGACGTTGTGGATGACATCGGAAGTTCACTGAGGCTTTTTGCGGATGATGCTGTGGTATATCGAGAGGTTGTAACAATGGAAAATTGTACTGAAATGCAGGAGGATCTGCAGCGAATTGACGCATGGTGCAGGGAATGGCAATTGAATCTCAATGTAAACAAGCATAATGTGCTGCGAATACATATAAAGAAAGATCCCTTATCATTTAACTACAAAATAGCATGTCAGCAACTGGAAGCAGTTAATTCCATAAATTATCTGGGAGCACGCATTAGGAGTGATTTAAAATGGATTGATCATATAAAGTTGATCGTTGGTAAAGCAGATGCCAGACTGAGATTCATTGGAAGAATCCTAAGGAAATGCAATCCGAAAACAAAGGAAGTAGGTTACAGTACGCTTGTTCGCCCGCTGCTTGAATACTGCTCAGCAGTGTGGGATCCGTACCAGATAGGGTTCTGAAAATTGATGCTACTAGCTGAAAACGTCAATACTGCTAGATTCACTGATTTTGTGTGTAGTTATTCACATCCTCCACAAATAAACAGGATCATTACTCATTGTTGCCTTACCAATTGATGGAAAACATCCAGGCTCAAATTGTGTCACATCAGGAAACTGCTAAAATAATTTTTGTGCAACCCTAACAATGACTCCTTGCGTTACAGTGCGTGACTTTTAATGCTTAGCGTAGTTGAACATAAAATGACGAGACAGTGCTCATGTTGAAAAAAAAAAACACACACTTGTCATAGGAAGTTTGAGAGAACCAGTGATGCGTAAGGGGTACGATTTCCTATGTCATGCCATTTTCGATAGTAGTACTACTTACCAGTTGTAGAGATGCTGAATGAAATGCATTTGGCTGTCAAGGGGGCGATGTGTGCAGCATTCAGTAACCAACATAGTAGAATCACATTGGAAGATTTCCTAAACTTACAGAGTACGCGAAGGAACTTGCCCCCCTTCTTGCAGCGGTGTACCGTAGGTCTCTAGAAGAGCGTAGCGTTCCCAAGGATTGGAAAAGGGCACAGGTCATCCCCGTTTTCAAGAAGGGACGTCGAACAGATGTGCAGAACTATAGACCTATATTTCTAACGTCGACCAGTTGTAGAATTTTGGAACACGTATTATGTTCGAGTACAATGACTTTTCTGCAGACTAGAAATCTACTCTGTAGGAATCAGCATGAGTTTCGAAAAAGACGGTCGTGTGAAACCCAGCTCGCGCTATTCGTCCACGAGACTCAGAGGGCCATAGAAACGGGTTCACAGGTAGATGCCGTGTTTCTTGACTTCTGCAAGGCGTTCGATACAGTTCCCCACAGACGTTTAATGAACAAAGTAAGAGCAAATGGACTATCAGACCAATTGTGTGATTCGATTTAAGAGTTCCTAGATAACAGAATGCAGCATGTCATTCTCAATGGAGAGAAGTCTTCCGAAGTAAGAGTGATTTCAGGTGTGCCGCAGGGGAGTGTCGTAGGAGCGTTGCTATTCACAATATACATAAATGACCTTGTGGATGACATCGGAAGTTCACTGAGGCTTTTTGCGGATGATGCTGTGGTATATCGAGAGGTTGTAACAATGGAAAATTGTACTGAAATGCAGGAGGATCTGCAGCGAATTGACGCATGGTGCAGGGAATGGCAATTGAATCTCAATGTAAACAAGCATAATGTGCTGCGAATACATATAAAGAAAGATCCCTTATCATTTAACTACAAAATAGCATGTCAGCAACTGGAAGCAGTTAATTCCATAAATTATCTGGGAGCACGCATTAGGAGTGATTTAAAATGGATTGATCATATAAAGTTGATCGTTGGTAAAGCAGATGCCAGACTGAGATTCATTGGCAGAATCCTAAGGAAATGCAATCCGAAAACAAAGGAAGTAGGTTACAGTACGCTTGTTCGCCCGCTGCTTGAATACTGCTCAGCAGTGTGGGATCCGTACCAGATAGGGTTCTGAAAATTGATGCTACTAGCTGAAAACGTCAATACTGCTAGATTCACTGATTTTGTGTGTAGTTATTCACATCCTCCACAAATAAACAGGATCATTACTCATTGTTGCCTTACCAATTGATGGAAAACATCCAGGCTCAAATTGTGTCACATCAGGAAACTGCTAAAATAATTTTTGTGCAACCCTAACAATGACTCCTTGCGTTACAGTGCATGACTTTTAATGCTTAGCGTAGTTGAACATAAAATGACGAGACAGTGCTCATGTTGAAAAAAAAAACACACACTTGTCATAGGAAGTTTGAGAGAACCAGTGATGCGTAAGGGGTACGATTTCCTATGTCATGCCATTTTCGATAGTAGTACTACTTACCAGTTGTAGAGATGCTGAATGAAATGCATTTGGCTGTCAAGGGGGCGATGTGTGCAGCATTCAGTAACCAACATAGTAGAATCACATTGGAAGATTTCCTAAACTTACAGAGTACGCGAAGGAACTTGCCCCCCTTCTTGCAGCGGTGTACCGTAGGTCTCTAGAAGAGCGTAGCGTTCCCAAGGATTGGAAAAGGGCACAGGTCATCCCCGTTTTCAAGAAGGGACGTCGAACAGATGTGCAGAACTATAGACCTATATTTCTAACGTCGACCAGTTGTAGAATTTTGGAACACGTATTATGTTCGAGTACAATGACTTTTCTGCAGACTAGAAATCTACTCTGTAGGAATCAGCATGAGTTTCGAAAAAGACGGTCGTGTGAAACCCAGCTCGCGCTATTCGTCCACGAGACTCAGAGGGCCATAGAAACGGGTTCACAGGTAGATGCCGTGTTTCTTGACTTCCGCAAGGCGTTCGATACAGTTCCCCACAGACGTTTAATGAACAAAGTAAGAGCATATGGACTATCAGACCAATTGTGTGATTCGATTGAAGAGTTCCTAGATAACAGAACGCAGCATGTCATTCTCAATGGAGAGAAGTCTTCCGAAGTAAGAGTGATTTCAGGTGTGCCGCAGGGGAGTGTCGTAGGAGCGTTGCTATTCACAATATACATAAATGACCTTGTGGATGACATCGGAAGTTCACTGAGGCTTTTTGCGGATGATGCTGTGGTATATCGAGAGGTTGTAACAATGGAAAATTGTACTGAAATGCAGGAGGATCTGCAGCGAATTGACGCATGGTGCAGGGAATGGCAATTGAATCTCAATGTAAACAAGCATAATGTGCTGCGAATACATATAAAGAAAGATCCCTTATCATTTAACTACAAAATAGCATGTCAGCAACTGGAAGCAGTTAATGCCATAAATTATCTGGGAGCACGCATTAGGAGTGATTTAAAATGGATTGATCATATAAAGTTGATCGTTGGTAAAGCAGATGCCAGACTGAGATTCATTGGAAGAATCCTAAGGAAATGCAATGCGAAAACAAAGGAAGTAGGTTACAGTACGCTTGTTCGCCCGCTGCTTGAATACTGCTCAGCAGTGTGGGATCCGTACCAGATAGGGCTCTGAAAATTGATGCTACTAGCTGAAAACGTCAATACTGCTAGATTCACTGATTTTGTGTGTAGTTATTCACATCCTCCACAAATAAACAGGATCATTACTCATTGTTGCCTTACCAATTGATGGAAAACATCCAGGCTCAAATTGTGTCACATCAGGAAACTGCTAAAATAATTTTTGTGCAACCCTATCAATGACTCCTTGCGTTACAGTGCATGACTTTTAATGCTTAGCGTAGTTGAACATAAAATGACGAGACAGTGCTCATGTTGAAAAAAAAAAACACACACTTGTCATAGGAAGTTTGAGAGAACCAGTGATGCGTAAGGGGTACAATTTCCTATGTCATGCCATTTTCGATAGTAGTACTACTTACCAGTTGTAGAGATGCTGAATGAAATGCATTTGGCTGTCAAGGGGGCGATGTGTGCAGCATTCAGTAACCAACATAGTAGAATCACATTGGAAGATTTCCTAAACTTACAGAGTACGCGAAGGAACTTGCCCCCCTTCTTGCAGCGGTGTACCGTAGGTCTCTAGAAGAGCGTAGCGTTCCCAAGGATTGGAAAAGGGCACAGGTCATCCCCATTTTCAAGAAGGGACGTCGAACAGATGTGCAGAACTATAGACCTATATTTCTAACGTCGACCAGTTGTAGAATTTTGGAACACGTATTATGTTCGAGTACAATGACTTTTCTGCAGACTAGAAATCTACTCTGTAGGAATCAGCATGAGTTTCGAAAAAGACGGTCGTGTGAAACCCAGCTCGCGCTATTCGTCCACGAGACTCAGAGGGCCATAGAAACGGGTTCACAGGTAGATGCCGTGTTTCTTGACTTCCGCAAGGCGTTCGATACAGTTCCCCACAGACGTTTAATGAACAAAGTAAGAGCAAATGGACTATCAGACCAATTGTGTGATTCGATTGAAGAGTTCCTAGATAACAGAATGCAGCATGTCATTCTCAATGGAGAGAAGTCTTCCGAAGTAAGAGTGATTTCAGGTGTGCCGCAGGGGAGTGTCGTAGGAGCGTTGCTATTCACAATATACATAAATGACCTTGTGGATGACATCGGAAGTTCACTGAGGCTTTTTGCGGATGATGCTGTGGTATATCGAGAGGTTGTAACAATGGAAAATTGTACTGAAATGCAGGAGGATCTGCAGCGAATTGACGCATGGTGCAGGGAATGGCAATTGAATCTCAATGTAAACAAGCATAATGTGCTGCGAATACATATAAAGAAAGATCCCTTATCATTTAACTACAAAATAGCATGTCAGCAACTGGAAGCAGTTAATGCCATAAATTATCTGGGAGCACGCATTAGGAGTGATTTAAAATGGATTGATCATATAAAGTTGATCGTTGGTAAAGCAGATGCCAGACTGAGATTCATTGGAAGAATCCTAAGGAAATGCAATCCGAAAACAAAGGAAGTAGGTTACAGTACGCTTGTTCGCCCGCTGCTTGAATACTGCTCAGCAGTGTGGGATCCGTACCAGATAGGGTTGATAGAGGGGATAGAGAGGATCCAGCGGAGAGCAGCTTGCTTCGTTACAGGATCATTTAGTAATCGCGAAAGAGTTACGGAGATGATAGATAAACTCCAGTGGAAGAGTCTGCAAGAGAGACGCTCAGTAGCTCGGTACGGGCTTTCGTTGAACTTTCGAGAACATACCTTCACCAAAGAGTCAAGCAATATATTGCCCCCACCTACGTATATCTCGCGAAGAGACCGTGAGGATTAAATCAGAGAGATTAGGGCCCACGTAGAGGCATACCGACAATCCTTCTTTCCACGAACAATACAAGACTGGAATAGAAGGGAGAACCGAAAGAGGTACTCAAGGTACCCTCCGCCACACACCGTCAGGTGGCTTGCGGAGTATGGATGTAGATGTAGATGTAGAACCCAAAGAAATTCTGATTGTGTATAAAGGCTGTCACTGGCATGAAAGTTAGTGTCCACACACACATGGATGACCCAGGAACTGAAGCTGACAGTAGCAAAGCAAAAGCAGAAATGATGAGTTTCATGTTCAAATGTTCCATTGGGAAAAATGAGTGATATAGGCTGAAGAGCCAAAACATTATCACCACCTTCTTAATAGCATGTTGGTTCACCTTTGGAACGCAATACAGTAGTGAGTCTTTGTGGCATGGATTGAAGTACTTCATAGGTTTCGAGGGTATGTGGCACAAAACGTATGTGCATAGGCCACACGATTCCCATAAATCTTGGCTATCCATTGTAGAGGATGGTGGTAATGCAGCTATATAGGGTTAGTAATTATAAATAACAATGTTATGAAAAGGATACGTTGCTACCCACCACATGAATGTGGTGATGAGTTATAGACAGAGACAATGGGAAGATTGCTAATCATGAAAGTGTTCGGCCAAAAGACTTTCTTTGGAAATAAAAAAAAGACATACATGCACTCAAGCAGTACACACACACACACACACACACACACACACACACACACACATGCACACACACACAGATGACCACTGTCTCTGACTACCCTTGAAAGCAGCCATATGATTTACAAAGGCAATGTGCTTCACTTTAATGTCTGCTTCACAGCCTGTGCCATCTGGA